>NC_080866.1:15562009-15693243 GCF_030435755.1 Ochotona princeps
TTCAAGACACGGAAGTCAGTATTCAGAATTCAGATTTCAAATCTCAGAACCCAGAATTCAGAGCTCAGAATTCAGATCTCAGAACAGAGCACTCAGTATTCTGAACTCAGAATTAAGAACTCAAAACTCAGAACTCAGAATTGAGAATCCACAACTCAGAAGGCTGAACCAAAAACTCAGAACTCAGAATTCAGAACTGAAAACACAGAATTCAGAACTCAGACCAAAGAACTGAGAACAAACAACTATAAACAAAAACAAAGAAGTTAGAACTCATAACGCAGAACTCAGATTTCACAACTCAGAACACAGAATTCAGAACTCAGGATTCAGATGTCAAAATTCACAACTCAGAAACAGACTCAGATATCAGATTTCAGAACTCAGAATTCAGAATTCAGAAAACAGAATTCAGATCTCAGAATTGAGATCTCTAATGTCGAAACTCAGGTATTCGATCTCACAAATCAGAATTCAGAAATCAGAATTCAGAACTCAGATGTCCGAATTCAGAACTCAATACTCAGGATTCAGAACTCAGATCTCCGAATTCAGAACTCAGAACTCAGGAATCATAACTCAGATCTCCAAATTCGGAACTCAGAACTCAGGTTTCAGAACTCAGCATTCAGAGCTCAGAACTCAGAATTCAAAATTCAGAACTGAGAACTCAGAATTCAGAACTCAGACATCCAAATATTGATGTCAGAACTCAGAAATCAGAACTCATAATCCAGAATTCAGAATTCAAAACTTGGGACTCACAACTGTCAAATCAAAACAAAGTCTTTACAGTACTGAACACAGAACTCAGATTTCAGAACTCCGAACACAGAATTCAGAACTCAGGATTCAGATGTCAAAATTCACAACTCAGAAACAGACTCAGATATCAGATTTCAGAACTCAGAATTCAGAATTCAGAAAACAGAATTCAGATCTCAGAATTGAGGTCTCTAATGTCGAAACTCAGGTATTCGATCTCACAAATCAGAATTCAGAAATCAGAATTCAGAACTCAGATGTCCGAATTCAGAACTCAATACTCAGGATTCAGAACTCAGATCTCCGAATTCAGAACTCAGAACTCAGGAATCATAACTCAGATCTCCAAATTCGGAACTCAGAACTCAGGTTTCAGAACTCAGCATTCAGAGCTCAGAACTCAGAATTCAAAATTCAGAACTGAGAACTCAGAATTCAGAACTCAGACATCCAAATATTGATGTCAGAACTCAGAAATCAGAACTCATAATCCAGAATTCAGAATTCAAAACTTGGGACTCACAACTGTCAAATCAAAACAAAGTCTTTACAGTACTTAACTTAGAACTCAGATTTCAGAACTCCGAACACAGAATTCAGAACTCAGAATTCAGAATTCAGATTTTAGAATTTAGAACTCAGTACTCGGAATTCAAAATATTGAATGAAGAATTGTGAACTCAAAATTCAGAGGTCAGCAGAACTCAGCAATCAGAACTCAGAAATCGGAACCTAGAACTTAGACCTCAGAATACAACCACCGGAATTCTCAATACAGAACTCAGAACTCAGAACTCAGAGCTCAGAATTCAGAATTCAAAACACAGAACACAGATCTCAGATTTCAGATCTCAAATTTCAGAGCTCATAACTCAGGATTGATATCTCAAAATTCAGAATTTAGAAATCAGAACTCAAACGTCTAATCTTAGAAATTCGAACTCACAATTCCGAATTCAGAACTCAGAAGTCAGGATTCAGAATTCAAATCTTCGAATTCAGAACTCAGAACTCAGGTCTCAGAACTCAGGACTCAGAGCTCAGAACTCAGAATTCAAAATTCAGAACTGAGAACTCTGAATTCAGAACTCAAACACCGGAATTCTGAATTCAGACCAAAGTAATCAGAATTCAGAATTGGGAAGTGAGAACTCAGAATTCAAAACTCAGAACTCAAAATTGCAAAGTCAAAATGCAGAATTCAGAACTCAGTACACAGAATGTGGAGATCCGAATTCAGACATCAGAATTCAGAACTGAGAACTAATAGCTCTAAACTCAAGACACGGAAGTCAGTATTCAGAATTCAGATTTCAAATCTCAGAACCCAGAATTCAGAGCTCAGAATTCAGATCTCAGAACAGAGCACTCAGTATTCTGAACTCAGAATTAAGAACTCAGAACTCAGAACTCAGAATTGAGAATCCACAACTCAGAAGGCTGAACCAATAACTCAGAACTCAGAATTCAGAACTGAAAACACAGAATTCAGAACTCAGACCAAAGAACTGAGAACAAACAACTATAAACAAAAACAAAGAAGTTAGAACTCATAACGCAGAACTCAGATTTCACAACTCAGAACACAGAATTCAGAACTCAGGATTCAGATGTCAAAATTCACAACTCAGAAACAGACTCAGATATCAGATTTCAGAACTCAGAATCCAGAATTCAGAAAACAGAATTCAGATCTCAGAATTGAGATCTCTAATGTCGAAACTCAGGTATTCGATCTCACAAATCAGAATTCAGAAATCAGAATTCAGAACTCAGATGTCCGAATTCAGAACTCAATACTCAGGATTCAGAACTCAGATCTCCGAATTCAGAACTCAGAACTCAGGAATCATAACTCAGATCTCCAAATTCGGAACTCAGAACTCAGGTTTCAGAACTCAGCATTCAGAGCTCAGAACTCAGAATTCAAAATTCAGAACTGAGAACTCAGAATTCAGAACTCAGACATCCAAATATTGATGTCAGAACTCAGAAATCAGAACTCATAATCCAGAATTCAGAATTCAAAACTTGGGACTCACAACTGTCAAATCAAAACAAAGTCTTTACAGTACTTAACTTAGAACTCAGATTTCAGAACTCCGAACACAGAATTCAGAACTCAGAATTCAGAATTCAGATTTTAGAATTTAGAACTCAGTACTCGGAATTCAAAATATTGAATGAAGAATTGTGAACTCAAAATTCAGAGGTCAGCAGAACTCAGCAATCAGAACTCAGAAATCGGAACCTAGAACTTAGACCTCAGAATACAACCACCGGAATTCTCAATACAGAACTCAGAACTCAGAACTCAGAGCTCAGAATTCAGAATTCAAAACACAGAACACAGATCTCAGATTTCAGATCTCAAATTTCAGAGCTCATAACTCAGGATTGATATCTCAAAATTCAGAATTTAGAAATCAGAACTCAAACGTCTAATCTTAGAAATTCGAACTCACAATTCCGAATTCAGAACTCAGAAGTCAGGATTCAGAATTCAGATCTCCGAATTCAGAACTCAGAACTCAGGTCTCAGAACTCAGGACTCAGAGCTCAGAACTCAGAATTCAAAACTCAGAACTGAGAACTCTGAATTCAGAACTCAAACACCGGAATTCTGAATTCAGAAAAAGTAATCAGAATTCAGAATTGGGAAGTGAGAACTCAGAATTCAAAACTCAGAACTCAAAATTGCAAAGTCAAAATGCAGAATTCAGAACTCAGTACACAGAATTTGGAGCTCCGAATTCAGACATCAGAATTCAGAACTGAGAACTAATAGCTCTAAATTCAAGACACGGAAGTCAGTATTCAGAATTCAGATTTCAAATCTCAGAACCCAGAATTCAGAGCTCAGAATTCAGATCTCAGAACAGAGCACTCAGTATTCTGAACTCAGAATTAAGAACTCAGAACTCAGAACTCAGAATTGAGAATCCACAACTCAGAAGGCTGAACCAAAAACTCAGAACTCAGAATTCAGAACTGAAAACACAGAATTCAGAACTCAGACCAAAGAACTGAGAACAAACAACTATAAACAAAAACAAAGAAGTTAGAACTCATAACGCAGAACTCAGATTTCACAACTCAGAACACAGAATTCAGAACTCAGGATTCAGATGTCAAAATTCACAACTCAGAAACAGACTCAGATATCAGATTTCAGAACTCAGAATTCAGAATTCAGAAAACAGAATTCAGATCTCAGAATTGAGATCTCTAATGTCGAAACTCAGGTATTCGATCTCACAAATCAGAATTCAGAAATCAGAATTCAGAACTCAGATGTCCGAATTCAGAACTCAATACTCAGGATTCAGAACTCAGATCTCCAAATTCAGAACTCAGAACTCAGGAATCATAACTCAGATCTCCAAATTCGGAACTCAGAACTCAGGTTTCAGAACTCAGCATTCAGAGTTCAGAACTCAGAATTCAAAATTCAGAACTGAGAACTCAGAATTCAGAACTCAGACATCCAAATATTGATGTCAGAACTCAGAAATCAGAACTCATAATCCAGAATTCAGAATTCAAAACTTGGGACTCACAACTGTCAAATCAAAACAAAGTCTTTACAGTACTGAACACAGAACTCAGATTTCAGAACTCCGAACACAGAATTCAGAACTCAGGATTCAGATGTCAAAATTCACAACTCAGAAACAGACTCAGATATCAGATTTCAGAACTCAGAATTCAGAATTCAGAAAACAGAATTCAGATCTCAGAATTGAGATCTCTAATGTCGAAACTCAGGTATTCGATCTCACAAATCAGAATTCAGAAATCAGAATTCAGAACTCAGATGTCCGAATTCAGAACTCAATACTCAGGATTCAGAACTCAGATCTCCGAATTCAGAACTCAGAACTCAGGAATCATAACTCAGATCTCCAAATTCGGAACTCAGAACTCAGGTTTCAGAACTCAGCATTCAGAGCTCAGAACTCAGAATTCAAAATTCAGAACTGAGAACTCAGAATTCAGAACTCAGACATCCAAATATTGATGTCAGAACTCAGAAATCAGAACTCATAATCCAGAATTCAGAATTCAAAACTTGGGACTCACAACTGTCAAATCAAAACAAAGTCTTTACAGTACTTAACTTAGAACTCAGATTTCAGAACTCCGAACACAGAATTCAGAACTCAGAATTCAGAATTCAGATTTTAGAATTTAGAACTCAGTACTCGGAATTCAAAATATTGAATGAAGAATTGTGAACTCAAAATTCAGAGGTCAGCAGAACTCAGCAATCAGAACTCAGAAATCGGAACCTAGAACTTAGACCTCAGAATACAACCACCGGAATTCTCAATACAGAACTCAGAACTCAGAACTCAGAGCTCAGAATTCAGAATTCAAAACACAGAACACAGATCTCAGATTTCAGATCTCAAATTTCAGAGCTCATAACTCAGGATTGATATCTCAAAATTCAGAATTTAGAAATCAGAACTCAAACGTCTAATCTTAGAAATTCGAACTCACAATTCCGAATTCAGAACTCAGAAGTCAGGATTCAGAATTCAGATCTCCGAATTCAGAACTCAGAACTCAGGTCTCAGAACTCAGGACTCAGAGCTCAGAACTCAGAATTCAAAATTCAGAACTGAGAACTCTGAATTCAGAACTCAAACACCGGAATTCTGAATTCAGAAAAAGTAATCAGAATTCAGAATTGGGAAGTGAGAACTCAGAATTCAAAACTCAGAACTCAAAATTGCAAAGTCAAAATGCAGAATTCAGAACTCAGTACACAGAATTTGGAGCTCCGAATTCAGACATCAGAATTCAGAACTGAGAACTAATAGCTCTAAATTCAAGACACGGAAGTCAGTATTCAGAATTCAGATTTCAAATCTCAGAACCCAGAATTCAGAGCTCAGAATTCAGATCTCAGAACAGAGCACTCAGTATTCTGAACTCAGAATTAAGAACTCAAAACTCAGAACTCAGAATTGAGAATCCACAACTCAGAAGGCTGAACCAAAAACTCAGAACTCAGAATTCAGAACTGAAAACACAGAATTCAGAACTCAGACCAAAGAACTGAGAACAAACAACTATAAACAAAAACAAAGAAGTTAGAACTCATAACGCAGAACTCAGATTTCACAACTCAGAACACAGAATTCAGAACTCAGGATTCAGATGTCAAAATTCACAACTCAGAAACAGACTCAGATATCAGATTTCAGAACTCAGAATTCAGAATTCAGAAAACAGAATTCAGATCTCAGAATTGAGATCTCTAATGTCGAAACTCAGGTATTCGATCTCACAAATCAGAATTCAGAAATCAGAATTCAGAACTCAGATGTCCGAATTCAGAACTCAATACTCAGGATTCAGAACTCAGATCTCCGAATTCAGAACTCAGAACTCAGGAATCATAACTCAGATCTCCAAATTCGGAACTCAGAACTCAGGTTTCAGAACTCAGCATTCAGAGCTCAGAACTCAGAATTCAAAATTCAGAACTGAGAACTCAGAATTCAGAACTCAGACATCCAAATATTGATGTCAGAACTCAGAAATCAGAACTCATAATCCAGAATTCAGAATTCAAAACTTGGGACTCACAACTGTCAAATCAAAACAAAGTCTTTACAGTACTGAACACAGAACTCAGATTTCAGAACTCCGAACACAGAATTCAGAACTCAGGATTCAGATGTCAAAATTCACAACTCAGAAACAGACTCAGATATCAGATTTCAGAACTCAGAATTCAGAATTCAGAAAACAGAATTCAGATCTCAGAATTGAGGTCTCTAATGTCGAAACTCAGGTATTCGATCTCACAAATCAGAATTCAGAAATCAGAATTCAGAACTCAGATGTCCGAATTCAGAACTCAATACTCAGGATTCAGAACTCAGATCTCCGAATTCAGAACTCAGAACTCAGGAATCATAACTCAGATCTCCAAATTCGGAACTCAGAACTCAGGTTTCAGAACTCAGCATTCAGAGCTCAGAACTCAGAATTCAAAATTCAGAACTGAGAACTCAGAATTCAGAACTCAGACATCCAAATATTGATGTCAGAACTCAGAAATCAGAACTCATAATCCAGAATTCAGAATTCAAAACTTGGGACTCACAACTGTCAAATCAAAACAAAGTCTTTACAGTACTGAACACAGAACTCAGATTTCAGAACTCCGAACACAGAATTCAGAACTCAGGATTCAGATGTCAAAATTCACAACTCAGAAACAGACTCAGATATCAGATTTCAGAACTCAGAATTCAGAATTCAGAAAACAGAATTCAGATCTCAGAATTGAGATCTCTAATGTCGAAACTCAGGTATTCGATCTCACAAATCAGAATTCAGAAATCAGAATTCAGAACTCAGATGTCCGAATTCAGAACTCAATACTCAGGATTCAGAACTCAGATCTCCGAATTCAGAACTCAGAACTCAGGAATCATAACTCAGATCTCCAAATTCGGAACTCAGAACTCAGGTTTCAGAACTCAGCATTCAGAGCTCAGAACTCAGAATTCAAAATTCAGAACTGAGAACTCAGAATTCAGAACTCAGACATCCAAATATTGATGTCAGAACTCAGAAATCAGAACTCATAATCCAGAATTCAGAATTCAAAACTTGGGACTCACAACTGTCAAATCAAAACAAAGTCTTTACAGTACTTAACTTAGAACTCAGATTTCAGAACTCCGAACACAGAATTCAGAACTCAGAATTCAGAATTCAGATTTTAGAATTTAGAACTCAGTACTCGGAATTCAAAATATTGAATGAAGAATTGTGAACTCAAAATTCAGAGGTCAGCAGAACTCAGCAATCAGAACTCAGAAATCGGAACCTAGAACTTAGACCTCAGAATACAACCACCGGAATTCTCAATACAGAACTCAGAACTCAGAACTCAGAGCTCAGAATTCAGAATTCAAAACACAGAACACAGATCTCAGATTTCAGATCTCAAATTTCAGAGCTCATAACTCAGGATTGATATCTCAAAATTCAGAATTTAGAAATCAGAACTCAAACGTCTAATCTTAGAAATTCGAACTCACAATTCCGAATTCAGAACTCAGAAGTCAGGATTCAGAATTCAGATCTCCGAATTCAGAACTCAGAACTCAGGTCTCAGAACTCAGGACTCAGAGCTCAGAACTCAGAATTCAAAACTCAGAACTGAGAACTCTGAATTCAGAACTCAAACACCGGAATTCTGAATTCAGAAAAAGTAATCAGAATTCAGAATTGGGAAGTGAGAACTCAGAATTCAAAACTCAGAACTCAAAATTGCAAAGTCAAAATGCAGAATTCAGAACTCAGTACACAGAATTTGGAGCTCCGAATTCAGACATCAGAATTCAGAACTGAGAACTAATAGCTCTAAATTCAAGACACGGAAGTCAGTATTCAGAATTCAGATTTCAAATCTCAGAACCCAGAATTCAGAGCTCAGAATTCAGATCTCAGAACAGAGCACTCAGTATTCTGAACTCAGAATTAAGAACTCAAAACTCAGAACTCAGAATTGAGAATCCACAACTCAGAAGGCTGAACCAAAAACTCAGAACTCAGAATTCAGAACTGAAAACACAGAATTCAGAACTCAGACCAAAGAACTGAGAACAAACAACTATAAACAAAAACAAAGAAGTTAGAACTCATAACGCAGAACTCAGATTTCACAACTCAGAACACAGAATTCAGAACTCAGGATTCAGATGTCAAAATTCACAACTCAGAAACAGACTCAGATATCAGATTTCAGAACTCAGAATTCAGAATTCAGAAAACAGAATTCAGATCTCAGAATTGAGATCTCTAATGTCGAAACTCAGGTATTCGATCTCACAAATCAGAATTCAGAAATCAGAATTCAGAACTCAGATGTCCGAATTCAGAACTCAATACTCAGGATTCAGAACTCAGATCTCCGAATTCAGAACTCAGAACTCAGGAATCATAACTCAGATCTCCAAATTCGGAACTCAGAACTCAGGTTTCAGAACTCAGCATTCAGAGCTCAGAACTCAGAATTCAAAATTCAGAACTGAGAACTCAGAATTCAGAACTCAGACATCCAAATATTGATGTCAGAACTCAGAAATCAGAACTCATAATCCAGAATTCAGAATTCAAAACTTGGGACTCACAACTGTCAAATCAAAACAAAGTCTTTACAGTACTGAACACAGAACTCAGATTTCAGAACTCCGAACACAGAATTCAGAACTCAGGATTCAGATGTCAAAATTCACAACTCAGAAACAGACTCAGATATCAGATTTCAGAACTCAGAATTCAGAATTCAGAAAACAGAATTCAGATCTCAGAATTGAGGTCTCTAATGTCGAAACTCAGGTATTCGATCTCACAAATCAGAATTCAGAAATCAGAATTCAGAACTCAGATGTCCGAATTCAGAACTCAATACTCAGGATTCAGAACTCAGATCTCCAAATTCAGAACTCAGAACTCAGGAATCATAACTCAGATCTCCAAATTCGGAACTCAGAACTCAGGTTTCAGAACTCAGCATTCAGAGTTCAGAACTCAGAATTCAAAATTCAGAACTGAGAACTCAGAATTCAGAACTCAGACATCCAAATATTGATGTCAGAACTCAGAAATCAGAACTCATAATCCAGAATTCAGAATTCAAAACTTGGGACTCACAACTGTCAAATCAAAACAAAGTCTTTACAGTACTTAACTTAGAACTCAGATTTCAGAACTCCGAACACAGAATTCAGAACTCAGAATTCAGAATTCAGATTTTAGAATTTAGAACTCAGTACTCGGAATTCAAAATATTGAATGAAGAATTGTGAACTCAAAATTCAGAGGTCAGCAGAACTCAGCAATCAGAACTCAGAAATCGGAACCTAGAACTTAGACCTCAGAATACAACCACCGGAATTCTCAATACAGAACTCAGAACTCAGAACTCAGAGCTCAGAATTCAGAATTCAAAACACAGAACACAGATCTCAGATTTCAGATCTCAAATTTCAGAGCTCATAACTCAGGATTGATATCTCAAAATTCAGAATTTAGAAATCAGAACTCAAACGTCTAATCTTAGAAATTCGAACTCACAATTCCGAATTCAGAACTCAGAAGTCAGGATTCAGAATTCAAATCTTCGAATTCAGAACTCAGAACTCAGGTCTCAGAACTCAGGACTCAGAGCTCAGAACTCAGAATTCAAAATTCAGAACTGAGAACTCTGAATTCAGAACTCAAACACCGGAATTCTGAATTCAGACCAAAGTAATCAGAATTCAGAATTGGGAAGTGAGAACTCAGAATTCAAAACTCAGAACTCAAAATTGCAAAGTCAAAATGCAGAATTCAGAACTCAGTACACAGAATGTGGAGATCCGAATTCAGACATCAGAATTCAGAACTGAGAACTAATAGCTCTAAACTCAAGACACGGAAGTCAGTATTCAGAATTCAGATTTCAAATCTCAGAACCCAGAATTCAGAGCTCAGAATTCAGATCTCAGAACAGAGCACTCAGTATTCTGAACTCAGAATTAAGAACTCAGAACTCAGAACTCAGAATTGAGAATCCACAACTCAGAAGGCTGAACCAATAACTCAGAACTCAGAATTCAGAACTGAAAACACAGAATTCAGAACTGAAAACACAGAATTCAGAACTCAGACCAAAGAACTGAGAACAAACAACTATAAACAAAAACAAAGAAGTTAGAACTCATAACGCAGAACTCAGATTTCACAACTCAGAACACAGAATTCAGAACTCAGGATTCAGATGTCAAAATTCACAACTCAGAAACAGACTCAGATATCAGATTTCAGAACTCAGAATTCAGAATTCAGAAAACAGAATTCAGATCTCAGAATTGAGATCTCTAATGTCGAAACTCAGGTATTCGATCTCACAAATCAGAATTCAGAAATCAGAATTCAGAACTCAGATGTCCGAATTCAGAACTCAATACTCAGGATTCAGAACTCAGATCTCCGAATTCAGAACTCAGAACTCAGGAATCATAACTCAGATCTCCAAATTCGGAACTCAGAACTCAGGTTTCAGAACTCAGCATTCAGAGCTCAGAACTCAGAATTCAAAATTCAGAACTGAGAACTCAGAATTCAGAACTCAGACATCCAAATATTGATGTCAGAACTCAGAAATCAGAACTCATAATCCAGAATTCAGAATTCAAAACTTGGGACTCACAACTGTCAAATCAAAACAAAGTCTTTACAGTACTGAACACAGAACTCAGATTTCAGAACTCCGAACACAGAATTCAGAACTCAGGATTCAGATGTCAAAATTCACAACTCAGAAACAGACTCAGATATCAGATTTCAGAACTCAGAATTCAGAATTCAGAAAACAGAATTCAGATCTCAGAATTGAGGTCTCTAATGTCGAAACTCAGGTATTCGATCTCACAAATCAGAATTCAGAAATCAGAATTCAGAACTCAGATGTCCGAATTCAGAACTCAATACTCAGGATTCAGAACTCAGATCTCCAAATTCAGAACTCAGAACTCAGGAATCATAACTCAGATCTCCAAATTCGGAACTCAGAACTCAGGTTTCAGAACTCAGCATTCAGAGTTCAGAACTCAGAATTCAAAATTCAGAACTGAGAACTCAGAATTCAGAACTCAGACATCCAAATATTGATGTCAGAACTCAGAAATCAGAACTCATAATCCAGAATTCAGAATTCAAAACTTGGGACTCACAACTGTCAAATCAAAACAAAGTCTTTACAGTACTTAACTTAGAACTCAGATTTCAGAACTCCGAACACAGAATTCAGAACTCAGAATTCAGAATTCAGATTTTAGAATTTAGAACTCAGTACTCGGAATTCAAAATATTGAATGAAGAATTGTGAACTCAAAATTCAGAGGTCAGCAGAACTCAGCAATCAGAACTCAGAAATCGGAACCTAGAACTTAGACCTCAGAATACAACCACCGGAATTCTCAATACAGAACTCAGAACTCAGAACTCAGAGCTCAGAATTCAGAATTCAAAACACAGAACACAGATCTCAGATTTCAGATCTCAAATTTCAGAGCTCATAACTCAGGATTGATATCTCAAAATTCAGAATTTAGAAATCAGAACTCAAACGTCTAATCTTAGAAATTCGAACTCACAATTCCGAATTCAGAACTCAGAAGTCAGGATTCAGAATTCAAATCTTCGAATTCAGAACTCAGAACTCAGGTCTCAGAACTCAGGACTCAGAGCTCAGAACTCAGAATTCAAAATTCAGAACTGAGAACTCTGAATTCAGAACTCAAACACCGGAATTCTGAATTCAGACCAAAGTAATCAGAATTCAGAATTGGGAAGTGAGAACTCAGAATTCAAAACTCAGAACTCAAAATTGCAAAGTCAAAATGCAGAATTCAGAACTCAGTACACAGAATGTGGAGATCCGAATTCAGACATCAGAATTCAGAACTGAGAACTAATAGCTCTAAACTCAAGACACGGAAGTCAGTATTCAGAATTCAGATTTCAAATCTCAGAACCCAGAATTCAGAGCTCAGAATTCAGATCTCAGAACAGAGCACTCAGTATTCTGAACTCAGAATTAAGAACTCAGAACTCAGAACTCAGAATTGAGAATCCACAACTCAGAAGGCTGAACCAATAACTCAGAACTCAGAATTCAGAACTGAAAACACAGAATTCAGAACTGAAAACACAGAATTCAGAACTCAGACCAAAGAACTGAGAACAAACAACTATAAACAAAAACAAAGAAGTTAGAACTCATAACGCAGAACTCAGATTTCACAACTCAGAACACAGAATTCAGAACTCAGGATTCAGATGTCAAAATTCACAACTCAGAAACAGACTCAGATATCAGATTTCAGAACTCAGAATTCAGAATTCAGAAAACAGAATTCAGATCTCAGAATTGAGATCTCTAATGTCGAAACTCAGGTATTCGATCTCACAAATCAGAATTCAGAAATCAGAATTCAGAACTCAGATGTCCGAATTCAGAACTCAATACTCAGGATTCAGAACTCAGATCTCCGAATTCAGAACTCAGAACTCAGGAATCATAACTCAGATCTCCAAATTCGGAACTCAGAACTCAGGTTTCAGAACTCAGCATTCAGAGCTCAGAACTCAGAATTCAAAATTCAGAACTGAGAACTCAGAATTCAGAACTCAGACATCCAAATATTGATGTCAGAACTCAGAAATCAGAACTCATAATCCAGAATTCAGAATTCAAAACTTGGGACTCACAACTGTCAAATCAAAACAAAGTCTTTACAGTACTTAACTTAGAACTCAGATTTCAGAACTCCGAACACAGAATTCAGAACTCAGAATTCAGAATTCAGATTTTAGAATTTAGAACTCAGTACTCGGAATTCAAAATATTGAATGAAGAATTGTGAACTCAAAATTCAGAGGTCAGCAGAACTCAGCAATCAGAACTCAGAAATCGGAACCTAGAACTTAGACCTCAGAATACAACCACCGGAATTCTCAATACAGAACTCAGAACTCAGAACTCAGAGCTCAGAATTCAGAATTCAAAACACAGAACACAGATCTCAGATTTCAGATCTCAAATTTCAGAGCTCATAACTCAGGATTGATATCTCAAAATTCAGAATTTAGAAATCAGAACTCAAACGTCTAATCTTAGAAATTCGAACTCACAATTCCGAATTCAGAACTCAGAAGTCAGGATTCAGAATTCAGATCTCCGAATTCAGAACTCAGAACTCAGGTCTCAGAACTCAGGACTCAGAGCTCAGAACTCAGAATTCAAAATTCAGAACTGAGAACTCTGAATTCAGAACTCAAACACCGGAATTCTGAATTCAGAAAAAGTAATCAGAATTCAGAATTGGGAAGTGAGAACTCAGAATTCAAAACTCAGAACTCAAAATTGCAAAGTCAAAATGCAGAATTCAGAACTCAGTACACAGAATTTGGAGCTCCGAATTCAGACAACAGAATTCAGAACTGAGAACTAATAGCTCTAAATTCAAGACACGGAAGTCAGTATTCAGAATTCAGATTTCAAATCTCAGAACCCAGAATTCAGAGCTCAGAATTCAGATCTCAGAACAGAGCACTCAGTATTCTGAACTCAGAATTAAGAACTCAGAACTCAGAACTCAGAATTGAGAATCCACAACTCAGAAGGCTGAACCAAAAACTCAGAACTCAGAATTCAGAACTGAAAACACAGAATTCAGAACTCAGACCAAAGAACTGAGAACAAACAACTATAAACAAAAACAAAGAAGTTAGAACTCATAACGCAGAACTCAGATTTCACAACTCAGAACACAGAATTCAGAACTCAGGATTCAGATGTCAAAATTCACAACTCAGAAACAGACTCAGATATCAGATTTCAGAACTCAGAATTCAGAATTCAGAAAACAGAATTCAGATCTCAGAATTGAGATCTCTAATGTCGAAACTCAGGTATTCGATCTCACAAATCAGAATTCAGAAATCAGAATTCAGAACTCAGATGTCCGAATTCAGAACTCAATACTCAGGATTCAGAACTCAGATCTCCGAATTCAGAACTCAGAACTCAGGAATCATAACTCAGATCTCCAAATTCGGAACTCAGAACTCAGGTTTCAGAACTCAGCATTCAGAGCTCAGAACTCAGAATTCAAAATTCAGAACTGAGAACTCAGAATTCAGAACTCAGACATCCAAATATTGATGTCAGAACTCAGAAATCAGAACTCATAATCCAGAATTCAGAATTCAAAACTTGGGACTCACAACTGTCAAATCAAAACAAAGTCTTTACAGTACTGAACACAGAACTCAGATTTCAGAACTCCGAACACAGAATTCAGAACTCAGGATTCAGATGTCAAAATTCACAACTCAGAAACAGACTCAGATATCAGATTTCAGAACTCAGAATTCAGAATTCAGAAAACAGAATTCAGATCTCAGAATTGAGGTCTCTAATGTCGAAACTCAGGTATTCGATCTCACAAATCAGAATTCAGAAATCAGAATTCAGAACTCTGATGTCCGAATTCAGAACTCAATACTCAGGATTCAGAACTCAGATCTCCGAATTCAGAACTCAGAACTCAGGAATCATAACTCAGATCTCCAAATTCGGAACTCAGAACTCAGGTTTCAGAACTCAGCATTCAGAGCTCAGAACTCAGAATTCAAAATTCAGAACTGAGAACTCAGAATTCAGAACTCAGACATCCAAATATTGATGTCAGAACTCAGAAATCAGAACTCATAATCCAGAATTCAGAATTCAAAACTTGGGACTCACAACTGTCAAATCAAAACAAAGTCTTTACAGTACTTAACTTAGAACTCAGATTTCAGAACTCCGAACACAGAATTCAGAACTCAGAATTCAGAATTCAGATTTTAGAATTTAGAACTCAGTACTCGGAATTCAAAATATTGAATGAAGAATTGTGAACTCAAAATTCAGAGGTCAGCAGAACTCAGCAATCAGAACTCAGAAATCGGAACCTAGAACTTAGACCTCAGAATACAACCACCGGAATTCTCAATACAGAACTCAGAACTCAGAACTCAGAGCTCAGAATTCAGAATTCAAAACACAGAACACAGATCTCAGATTTCAGATCTCAAATTTCAGAGCTCATAACTCAGGATTGATATCTCAAAATTCAGAATTTAGAAATCAGAACTCAAACGTCTAATCTTAGAAATTCGAACTCACAATTCCGAATTCAGAACTCAGAAGTCAGGATTCAGAATTCAAATCTTCGAATTCAGAACTCAGAACTCAGGTCTCAGAACTCAGGACTCAGAGCTCAGAACTCAGAATTCAAAATTCAGAACTGAGAACTCTGAATTCAGAACTCAAACACCGGAATTCTGAATTCAGACCAAAGTAATCAGAATTCAGAATTGGGAAGTGAGAACTCAGAATTCAAAACTCAGAACTCAAAATTGCAAAGTCAAAATGCAGAATTCAGAACTCAGTACACAGAATGTGGAGATCCGAATTCAGACATCAGAATTCAGAACTGAGAACTAATAGCTCTAAACTCAAGACACGGAAGTCAGTATTCAGAATTCAGATTTCAAATCTCAGAACCCAGAATTCAGAGCTCAGAATTCAGATCTCAGAACAGAGCACTCAGTATTCTGAACTCAGAATTAAGAACTCAGAACTCAGAACTCAGAATTGAGAATCCACAACTCAGAAGGCTGAACCAATAACTAAGAACTCAGAATTCAGAACTGAAAACACAGAATTCAGAACTCAGACCAAAGAACTGAGAACAAACAACTATAAACAAAAACAAAGAAGTTAGAACTCATAACGCAGAACTCAGATTTCACAACTCAGAACACAGAATTCAGAACTCAGGATTCAGATGTCAAAATTCACAACTCAGAAACAGACTCAGATATCAGATTTCAGAACTCAGAATCCAGAATTCAGAAAACAGAATTCAGATCTCAGAATTGAGATCTCTAATGTCGAAACTCAGGTATTCGATCTCACAAATCAGAATTCAGAAATCAGAATTCAGAACTCAGATGTCCGAATTCAGAACTCAATACTCAGGATTCAGAACTCAGATCTCCGAATTCAGAACTCAGAACTCAGGAATCATAACTCAGATCTCCAAATTCGGAACTCAGAACTCAGGTTTCAGAACTCAGCATTCAGAGCTCAGAACTCAGAATTCAAAATTCAGAACTGAGAACTCAGAATTCAGAACTCAGACATCCAAATATTGATGTCAGAACTCAGAAATCAGAACTCATAATCCAGAATTCAGAATTCAAAACTTGGGACTCACAACTGTCAAATCAAAACAAAGTCTTTACAGTACTTAACTTAGAACTCAGATTTCAGAACTCCGAACACAGAATTCAGAACTCAGAATTCAGAATTCAGATTTTAGAATTTAGAACTCAGTACTCGGAATTCAAAATATTGAATGAAGAATTGTGAACTCAAAATTCAGAGGTCAGCAGAACTCAGCAATCAGAACTCAGAAATCGGAACCTAGAACTTAGACCTCAGAATACAACCACCGGAATTCTCAATACAGAACTCAGAACTCAGAACTCAGAGCTCAGAATTCAGAATTCAAAACACAGAACACAGATCTCAGATTTCAGATCTCAAATTTCAGAGCTCATAACTCAGGATTGATATCTCAAAATTCAGAATTTAGAAATCAGAACTCAAGCGTCTAATCTTAGAAATTCGAACTCACAATTCCGAATTCAGAACTCAGAAGTCAGGATTCAGAATTCAGATCTCCGAATTCAGAACTCAGAACTCAGGTCTCAGAACTCAGGACTCAGAGCTCAGAACTCAGAATTCAAAACTCAGAACTGAGAACTCTGAATTCAGAACTCAAACACCGGAATTCTGAATTCAGAAAAAGTAATCAGAATTCAGAATTGGGAAGTGAGAACTCAGAATTCAAAACTCAGAACTCAAAATTGCAAAGTCAAAATGCAGAATTCAGAACTCAGTACACAGAATTTGGAGCTCCGAATTCAGACATCAGAATTCAGAACTGAGAACTAATAGCTCTAAATTCAAGACACGGAAGTCAGTATTCAGAATTCAGATTTCAAATCTCAGAACCCAGAATTCAGAGCTCAGAATTCAGATCTCAGAACAGAGCACTCAGTATTCTGAACTCAGAATTAAGAACTCAGAACTCAGAACTCAGAATTGAGAATCCACAACTCAGAAGGCTGAACCAAAAACTCAGAACTCAGAATTCAGAACTGAAAACACAGAATTCAGAACTCAGACCAAAGAACTGAGAACAAACAACTATAAACAAAAACAAAGAAGTTAGAACTCATAACGCAGAACTCAGATTTCACAACTCAGAACACAGAATTCAGAACTCAGGATTCAGATGTCAAAATTCACAACTCAGAAACAGACTCAGATATCAGATTTCAGAACTCAGAATTCAGAATTCAGAAAACAGAATTCAGATCTCAGAATTGAGATCTCTAATGTCGAAACTCAGGTATTCGATCTCACAAATCAGAATTCAGAAATCAGAATTCAGAACTCAGATGTCCGAATTCAGAACTCAATACTCAGGATTCAGAACTCAGATCTCCAAATTCAGAACTCAGAACTCAGGAATCATAACTCAGATCTCCAAATTCGGAACTCAGAACTCAGGTTTCAGAACTCAGCATTCAGAGCTCAGAACTCAGAATTCAAAATTCAGAACTGAGAACTCAGAATTCAGAACTCAGACATCCAAATATTGATGTCAGAACTCAGAAATCAGAACTCATAATCCAGAATTCAGAATTCAAAACTTGGGACTCACAACTGTCAAATCAAAACAAAGTCTTTACAGTACTGAACACAGAACTCAGATTTCAGAACTCCGAACACAGAATTCAGAACTCAGGATTCAGATGTCAAAATTCACAACTCAGAAACAGACTCAGATATCAGATTTCAGAACTCAGAATTCAGAATTCAGAAAACAGAATTCAGATCTCAGAATTGAGATCTCTAATGTCGAAACTCAGGTATTCGATCTCACAAATCAGAATTCAGAAATCAGAATTCAGAACTCAGATGTCCGAATTCAGAACTCAATACTCAGGATTCAGAACTCAGATCTCCGAATTCAGAACTCAGAACTCAGGAATCATAACTCAGATCTCCAAATTCGGAACTCAGAACTCAGGTTTCAGAACTCAGCATTCAGAGCTCAGAACTCAGAATTCAAAATTCAGAACTGAGAACTCAGAATTCAGAACTCAGACATCCAAATATTGATGTCAGAACTCAGAAATCAGAACTCATAATCCAGAATTCAGAATTCAAAACTTGGGACTCACAACTGTCAAATCAAAACAAAGTCTTTACAGTACTTAACTTAGAACTCAGATTTCAGAACTCCGAACACAGAATTCAGAACTCAGAATTCAGAATTCAGATTTTAGAATTTAGAACTCAGTACTCGGAATTCAAAATATTGAATGAAGAATTGTGAACTCAAAATTCAGAGGTCAGCAGAACTCAGCAATCAGAACTCAGAAATCGGAACCTAGAACTTAGACCTCAGAATACAACCACCGGAATTCTCAATACAGAACTCAGAACTCAGAACTCAGAGCTCAGAATTCAGAATTCAAAACACAGAACACAGATCTCAGATTTCAGATCTCAAATTTCAGAGCTCATAACTCAGGATTGATATCTCAAAATTCAGAATTTAGAAATCAGAACTCAAACGTCTAATCTTAGAAATTCGAACTCACAATTCCGAATTCAGAACTCAGAAGTCAGGATTCAGAATTCAGATCTCCGAATTCAGAACTCAGAACTCAGGTCTCAGAACTCAGGACTCAGAGCTCAGAACTCAGAATTCAAAATTCAGAACTGAGAACTCTGAATTCAGAACTCAAACACCGGAATTCTGAATTCAGAAAAAGTAATCAGAATTCAGAATTGGGAAGTGAGAACTCAGAATTCAAAACTCAGAACTCAAAATTGCAAAGTCAAAATGCAGAATTCAGAACTCAGTACACAGAATTTGGAGCTCCGAATTCAGACATCAGAATTCAGAACTGAGAACTAATAGCTCTAAATTCAAGACACAGAAGTCAGTATTCAGAATTCAGATTTCAAATCTCAGAACCCAGAATTCAGAGCTCAGAATTCAGATCTCAGAACAGAGCACTCAGTATTCTGAACTCAGAATTAAGAACTCAAAACTCAGAACTCAGAATTGAGAATCCACAACTCAGAAGGCTGAACCAAAAACTCAGAACTCAGAATTCAGAACTGAAAACACAGAATTCAGAACTCAGACCAAAGAACTGAGAACAAACAACTATAAACAAAAACAAAGAAGTTAGAACTCATAACGCAGAACTCAGATTTCACAACTCAGAACACAGAATTCAGAACTCAGGATTCAGATGTCAAAATTCACAACTCAGAAACAGACTCAGATATCAGATTTCAGAACTCAGAATTCAGAATTCAGAAAACAGAATTCAGATCTCAGAATTGAGATCTCTAATGTCGAAACTCAGGTATTCGATCTCACAAATCAGAATTCAGAAATCAGAATTCAGAACTCAGATGTCCGAATTCAGAACTCAATACTCAGGATTCAGAACTCAGATCTCCGAATTCAGAACTCAGAACTCAGGAATCATAACTCAGATCTCCAAATTCGGAACTCAGAACTCAGGTTTCAGAACTCAGCATTCAGAGCTCAGAACTCAGAATTCAAAATTCAGAACTGAGAACTCAGAATTCAGAACTCAGACATCCAAATATTGATGTCAGAACTCAGAAATCAGAACTCATAATCCAGAATTCAGAATTCAAAACTTGGGACTCACAACTGTCAAATCAAAACAAAGTCTTTACAGTACTGAACACAGAACTCAGATTTCAGAACTCCGAACACAGAATTCAGAACTCAGGATTCAGATGTCAAAATTCACAACTCAGAAACAGACTCAGATATCAGATTTCAGAACTCAGAATTCAGAATTCAGAAAACAGAATTCAGATCTCAGAATTGAGATCTCTAATGTCGAAACTCAGGTATTCGATCTCACAAATCAGAATTCAGAAATCAGAATTCAGAACTCAGATGTCCGAATTCAGAACTCAATACTCAGGATTCAGAACTCAGATCTCCGAATTCAGAACTCAGAACTCAGGAATCATAACTCAGATCTCCAAATTCGGAACTCAGAACTCAGGTTTCAGAACTCAGCATTCAGAGCTCAGAACTCAGAATTCAAAATTCAGAACTGAGAACTCTGAATTCAGAACTCAAACACCGGAATTCTGAATTCAGACCTCGGAAATCAGAATTCAGAATTCAGAATTTGGGAAGTGAGAACTCAAATTTCAAAACTCAGAACTCAAAATTATAAAGTCAAAATGCAGAATTCAGAACTCAGAACCCAAAACTCAGATTTCACAACTCAGTACACAGAATTTGGAGCTCCGAATTCAGACATCAGAATTCAGAACTGAGAACCAATAGCTCTAAACTCAAGGCACGGAAGTCAGTATTCAGAATTCAGATTTCAAAAGTCAGAACCCAGAATTCAGAGCTCAGAATTCAGAGCTCAGAACAGAGCACTCAGTATTCCGAACTCAGAAATCAGATGCTAAATCTCAGAACTCAGAAGAGAGCGTTCAGATCTCAGAGTTCAAAATTCAGAACACAGAATTTAAAACACAGAATTCAAAACTCAGAACTCAGAATTAGGAACTCAAAATGAGAACTCAGAATTCAGAACTCAGACCTCCAAATATTGATGTCAGAACTCAGAAATCAGAACTCATAATCCAGAATTCAGAATTCAAAACTTGGGACTCACAACTGTCAAATCAAAACAAAGACTTTACAGTACTGAACTCAGAACTCAGATTTCAGATTTCAGAACTCAGGACACAGAATTCAGAACTCGGAATTCAGAATTCAGATTTTAGAATTTAGAACTCAGTACTCAGAATTCAAAATATTGAATGAAGAATTGTGAACTCAAAATTCAGAGGTCAGCAGAACTCAGCAATCAGAACTCAGAAATCGGAACCTAGAACTTAGACCTCAGAATACAGCAACCGGAATTCTCAATACAGAACTCAGAACTCAGAACTCAGAGCTCAGAATTCAGGATTCAAAACACAGAACACAGATCTTAGATATCAGATCTCAAATTTCAGAGCTCATAACTCAGGATTGATATCTCAAAATTCAGAATTTAGAAATCAGAACTCAAACGTCTAATCTTAGAAATTCGAACTCACAATTCCGAATTCAGAATTCAGAACTCAGAAGTCAGGATTCAGAATTCAGATCTCCGAATTCAGAACTCAGAACTCAGGACTCAGAGCTCAGAACTCAGAATTCAAAATTCAGAACTGAGAACTCTGAATTCAGAACTCAGACCCAGGAATTTTGAATTCAGACCTCAGAAATCAGAATTCAGAATTGCGAAGTGAGAACTCAGATTTCAAAACTCAGAACTCAAAAGTATAAACCCAAAATGCAGAACTCAGAAAAGAGTACTCAGAATTCAGACATTAGACATCCAAATATTGATGTCAGAACTCAGAAACCAGAACTCATTATTCAGAATTCAGAATTCAAAACTCGAAACTCACAAGTATAAAATCAAAACAAAGAATTTACAGTACTGAACTCAGAACTCAGATTTCAGAACTCAGAACACAGAATTCAGAACTCAGAATTCAGAATTCAGAACTGAGAATTTAGAACTCAGTACTCAGAATTCAGAATACTGAATGAAGAATTGTGAACTCAAAATTCAGAAATCAGCAAACTCAGCAATCAGAAGTCAGAAATAGGAACCTAGAACTTAGAACGCAGAATACAGCAACCAGAATTCGCAATACAGAACTCAGAATTCAGAACTCAGGCTCAGAATTCAGAATTCAGAACACAGAACACAGATCTAAGGTTTCAGATCTCAAATTCAGAACTCAGAATTCAGAACTGAAAACACAGAATTCAGAGCTCAGACCAAAGAACTGAGAACAAACAACTATAAACAAAAACAAAGGATTTAGAACTCATAACGCAGAACTCAGATTTCACAACTCAGAAAACAAAAATCAGAACTCAGAATTAACAATACCGAACACAGAACTCAGGTTCAGAACTCAGAACAAAGAATTCAGAACTCAGGATTCAGATCTGAAAATTCAGAACTCAGGATTCAGATCTGAAAATTCAGAACTCAGAACACAGACTCAGATATCAGATTTCAGAACACAGAATTCAGATCTCAGAATTCAGAACTCTAAAGTCCAAACTCAAATTCGATCTCACAACACAGAATTCAGAATTCAGAACTCAGATCTCTGAATTCAGAACTCAATACTCAGGATTCAGAACTCAGATCTCCGAAATCAGAACTGAGAACTCAGGATTCGAAACTCAGATCTCCAAATTCAGAACTCTGAACTCAGGTTTCAGAACACAGCATTCAGAGCTCAGAACTCACAATTCAAAATTCAGAACTGAGAACTCTGAATTCAGACCTCAGAATCAGAATTCGTAACAGGGAAGTGAGAACCCAGATTTGAAACCACAGAACTCAAAATTATAAACTCAAAATGCGGAATTCAGAACTCAGAACTCAAAACTCAGATTTCAGAACTCAGTACACAGAATGTGGAGATCCGAATTCAGACATCAGAATTCAGAACTGAGAACTAATGGCTCTAAACTCAAGGCACGGAAGTCAATATTCAGATTTCAGATTTCAAAACTCAGAACCCAGAATTCAGAGCTCAGAATTCAGATCTCAGAACAGAGCACTCAGTATTCCGAACTCAGAAATCAGATGTTAGAACTCTGAACACAGAAGAGAGCATTCAGATCTCAGAGTTCAAAATTCAGAACACAGAATTCAGAACTCAGAACTTAGAATTAGGAACTCAGAAATGAGAACTCTGAATTCAGAACTCAGACCTCCAAATATTGATGTCAGAACTCAGAAATCAGAACTCATTATCCATAATTCAGAATTCAATACTCGGAACTCACAACTATGAAATCAAAACAAAGAATTTACAGTACTGAACTCAGAACTCAGATTTCAGAACTCAGAACACAGAATTTCGAACGCAGAATTCAGAATTCAGAACTGAGAATTTAGAACTCAGTATTCAGAACTCAGAATACTGAATGAAGAATTGTGAACTCAAAATTCAGATATCAGCAGAACTCAGTAATCAGAACTCAGAAATCGGAACCTAGAACTTTGAACTCAGAGTACAGCAACCGGAATTCTCAATACAGAACTCAGAATTCAGAACTGAGAACTCAGAATCCAGAATTCAGAACTCAGAACACAGATCTCAGATTACAGATTTCAGATTTCAGAATTCAGAAGTCACGATTCAGATCTCAAAATTCAGAACTCAGAACTCAGGTCTCAAAAGTCTAAACTCAAAAATTCGTTCTCAGAAATCAGGATTCAGAATTCAGAATTCAGAACTCAGAACTGAAGATTTCGAACTCAGATCCCCAAATTCAGTACACAGAACTCAGGTCTCAGAACTCAGGACTCAGAGCTCAGAACTCAGAATTCAAAATTCAGAACTGAGAACTCTGAATTCAGAACTCCAACACCAGAATTCTGAATTCAGACCAAAGTAATCAGAATTCAGAATTGCGAAGTGAGAACTCAGAATTCAAAACTCAGAACTCAAAAGTATAAACCCAAAATGCAGAACTCAGAAATCAGAACTACGAATTCAGAACTCAGAACTCCAAATATTGATGTCAGAACTCAGAAACCAGAACTCATTATCCAGAATTCAGAATTCAATGCTCGGAACTCACAAGTATAAAATCAAAACAAAGAATTTACAGTACTGAACTCAGAATTCAGATTTCAGAACTCAGAACACAGAATTCAGAACTCAGAATTCAGAATTCAGAACTAAGAATTTAGAACACAGTACTCAGAATTCAGAATACTGAATGAAGAATTGTGAACTCAAAATTCAGAAATCAGCAGAACTCAGCAATCAGAAGTCAGAAATCGGAACCTAGAACTTAGAACGCAGAATACAGCAACCAGAATTCTCAATACAGAACTCAGAATTCAGAACTCAGGCTCAGAATTCAGAATTGAGAACTCAGAACACAGATCTTAGGTTTCAGATCTCCAAATTCAGAACTCAGAAGTCAGGATTCAGAATTCAGATCTCCAAATTCAGAACTCAGAACTCAGAACTCAGGACTCAGCATTCAGAGCTCAGAACTCAGAATTCAAAATTCAGAACTGAGAACTCTGAATTCAGAACTCAAACACTGGAAGTCTGAATACAGACCAAAGTAATCAGAATTCAGAATTCGGAAGTGAGAACTCAGAATTCAAAACTCAGAACTCAAAAGTTTAAACCCAAAACTCAGATTTCAGAACTCAGTACACAGAACTTGGAGCTCCGAATTCAGACATCAGAATTCAGAACTGAGAGCTAATAGCTCTAAACTCAAGACACGGAAGTCAGTATTCAGAATTCAGATATCAAAACTCAGAACCCAGAATTCAGAGCTCAGAATTCAGATCTCAGAACAGAGCACTCAGTATTCCGAACTCAGAACTCAGAACTCAGAACTCAGAATTGAGAATCCACAACTCAGAAGGCTGAACCAATAACTCAGAACTCAGAATTCAGAATTGAAAACACAGAATTCAGAACTCAGACCAAAGAACTGAGAACAAACAACTATAAACAAAAACAAAGAAGTTAGAACTCATAACGCAGAACACAGATTTCACAACTCAGAAAACAAAATTCAGAACTCAGAATTAACAATACCGAACACAGAACTCAGATTTCAGAACTCAGAACACAGAATTCAGAACTCAGGATTCAGATCTGAAAATTCACAACTCAGAAACAGACTCAGATATCAGATTACAGGACACAGAATTCAGAATTCAGAAATCAGAATTCAGATCTCAGTATTGAGATCTCTAATGTCGAAACTCAGGTATTCGATTTCACAAATCAGAATTCAGAAATCAGAATTCAGAACTCAGATGTCAGAATTCAGAACTCAATACTCAGGATTCAGAACTCAGATCTCCGAACTCAGAACTCAGAACTCAGGTCTCAGAACTCAGCATTCAGAGCTCAGAACTCAGAATTCAAAATTCAGAACTGAGAACTCTGAATTCAGAACTCAAACACCGGAATTCTGAATTCAGACCAAAGTAATCAGAATTCAGAATTCGGAAGTGAGAACTCAGAATTCAAAACTCAGAACTCAAATGTGTAAACCCAAAACTCAGATTTCAGAACTCAGTACACAGAACTTGGAGCTCCGAATTCAGACATCAGAATTCAGAACTGAGAACTAATAGCTCTAAACTCAAGACACGGAAGTCAGTATTCAGAATTCAGATTTCAAAACTCAGAACCCAGAATTCAGAGCTCAGAATTCAGAGCTCAGAACAGAGCACTCAGGATTCCGAACTCAGAACTCAGAACTCAGAATTGAGAATCCACAACTCAGAAGGCTGAACCAATAACTCAGAACTCAGAATTCAGAATTGAAAACACAGAATTCAGAACTCAGACCAAAGAACTGAGAACAAACAACTATAAACAAAAACAAAGAAGTTAGAACTCATAACGCAGAACTCAGATTTCACAACTCAGAAAACAAAATTCAGAACTCAGAATTAACAATACCGAACACAGAACTCAGGTTCAGAACTCAGAACAAAGAATTCAGAACTCAGGATTCAGATCTGAAAATTCAGAACTCAGGATTCAGATCTGAAAATTCAGAACTCAGAACACAGACTCAGATATCAGATTTCAGAACACAGAATTCAGATCTCAGAATTCAGAACTCTAAAGTCCAAACTCAAATTCGATCTCACAACACAGAATTCAGAATTCAGAACTCAGATCTCTGAATTCAGAACTCAATACTCAGGATTCAGAACTCAGATCTCCGAAATCAGAACTGAGAACTCAGGATTCGAAACTCAGATCTCCAAATTCAGAACTCTGAACTCAGGTTTCAGAACACAGCATTCAGAGCTCAGAACTCACAATTCAAAATTCAGAACTGAGAACTCTGAATTCAGACCTCAGAATCAGAATTCGTAACAGGGAAGTGAGAACCCAGATTTGAAACCACAGAACTCAAAATTATAAACTCAAAATGCGGAATTCCGCACTCTGAACTCAAAACTCAGATTTCAGAACTCAGTACACAGAATGTGGAGATCCGAATTCAGACATCAGAATTCAGAACTGAGAACTAATGGCTCTAAACTCAAGGCACGGAAGTCAATATTCAGATTTCAGATTTCAAAACTCAGAACCCAGAATTCAGAGCTCAGAATTCAGATCTCAGAACAGAGCACTCAGTATTCCGAACTCAGAAATCAGATGTTAGAACTCTGAACACAGAAGAGAGCATTCAGATCTCAGAGTTCAAAATTCAGAACACAGAATTCAGAACTCAGAACTTAGAATTAGGAACTCAGAAATGAGAACTCTGAATTCAGAACTCAGACCTCCAAATATTGATGTCAGAACTCAGAAATCAGAACTCATTATCCATAATTCAGAATTCAATACTCGGAACTCACAACTATGAAATCAAAACAAAGAATTTACAGTACTGAACTCAGAACTCAGATTTCAGAACTCAGAACACAGAATTTCGAACGCAGAATTCAGAATTCAGAACTGAGAATTTAGAACTCAGTATTCAGAACTCAGAATACTGAATGAAGAATTGTGAACTCAAAATTCAGATATCAGCAGAACTCAGTAATCAGAACTCAGAAATCGGAACCTAGAACTTTGAACTCAGAGTACAGCAACCGGAATTCTCAATACAGAACTCAGAATTCAGAACTGAGAACTCAGAATCCAGAATTCAGAACTCAGAACACAGATCTCAGATTACAGATTTCAGATTTCAGAATTCAGAAGTCACGATTCAGATCTCAAAATTCAGAACTCAGAACTCAGGTCTCAAAAGTCTAAACTCAAAAATTCGTTCTCAGAAATCAGGATTCAGAATTCAGAATTCAGAACTCAGAACTGAAGATTTCGAACTCAGATCCCCAAATTCAGTACACAGAACTCAGGTCTCAGAACTCAGGACTCAGAGCTCAGAACTCAGAATTCAAAATTCAGAACTGAGAACTCTGAATTCAGAACTCCAACACCAGAATTCTGAATTCAGACCAAAGTAATCAGAATTCAGAATTGCGAAGTGAGAACTCAGAATTCAAAACTCAGAACTCAAAAGTATAAACCCAAAATGCAGAACTCAGAAATCAGAACTACGAATTCAGAACTCAGAACTCCAAATATTGATGTCAGAACTCAGAAACCAGAACTCATTATCCAGAATTCAGAATTCAATGCTCGGAACTCACAAGTATAAAATCAAAACAAAGAATTTACAGTACTGAACTCAGAATTCAGATTTCAGAACTCAGAACACAGAATTCAGAACTCAGAATTCAGAATTCAGAACTAAGAATTTAGAACACAGTACTCAGAATTCAGAATACTGAATGAAGAATTGTGAACTCAAAATTCAGAAATCAGCAGAACTCAGCAATCAGAAGTCAGAAATCGGAACCTAGAACTTAGAACGCAGAATACAGCAACCAGAATTCTCAATACAGAACTCAGAATTCAGAACTCAGGCTCAGAATTCAGAATTGAGAACTCAGAACACAGATCTTAGGTTTCAGATCTCCAAATTCAGAACTCAGAAGTCAGGATTCAGAATTCAGATCTCCAAATTCAGAACTCAGAACTCAGAACTCAGGACTCAGCATTCAGAGCTCAGAACTCAGAATTCAAAATTCAGAACTGAGAACTCTGAATTCAGAACTCAAACACTGGAAGTCTGAATACAGACCAAAGTAATCAGAATTCAGAATTCGGAAGTGAGAACTCAGAATTCAAAACTCAGAACTCAAAAGTTTAAACCCAAAACTCAGATTTCAGAACTCAGTACACAGAACTTGGAGCTCCGAATTCAGACATCAGAATTCAGAACTGAGAGCTAATAGCTCTAAACTCAAGACACGGAAGTCAGTATTCAGAATTCAGATATCAAAACTCAGAACCCAGAATTCAGAGCTCAGAATTCAGATCTCAGAACAGAGCACTCAGTATTCCGAACTCAGAACTCAGAACTCAGAACTCAGAATTGAGAATCCACAACTCAGAAGGCTGAACCAATAACTCAGAACTCAGAATTCAGAATTGAAAACACAGAATTCAGAACTCAGACCAAAGAACTGAGAACAAACAACTATAAACAAAAACAAAGAAGTTAGAACTCATAACGCAGAACACAGATTTCACAACTCAGAAAACAAAATTCAGAACTCAGAATTAACAATACCGAACACAGAACTCAGATTTCAGAACTCAGAACACAGAATTCAGAACTCAGGATTCAGATCTGAAAATTCACAACTCAGAAACAGACTCAGATATCAGATTACAGGACACAGAATTCAGAATTCAGAAATCAGAATTCAGATCTCAGTATTGAGATCTCTAATGTCGAAACTCAGGTATTCGATTTCACAAATCAGAATTCAGAAATCAGAATTCAGAACTCAGATGTCAGAATTCAGAACTCAATACTCAGGATTCAGAACTCAGATCTCCGAACTCAGAACTCAGAACTCAGGTCTCAGAACTCAGCATTCAGAGCTCAGAACTCAGAATTCAAAATTCAGAACTGAGAACTCTGAATTCAGAACTCAAACACCGGAATTCTGAATTCAGACCAAAGTAATCAGAATTCAGAATTGGGAAGTGAGAACTCAGAATTCAAAACTCAGAACTCAAAAGTGTAAACCCAAAACTCAGATTTCAGAACTCAGTACACAGAACTTGGAGCTCCGAATTCAGACATCAGAATTCAGAACTGAGAACTAATAGCTCTAAACTCAAGACACGGAAGTCAGTATTCAGAATTCAGATTTCAAAACTCAGAACCCAGAATTCAGAGCTCAGAATTCAGAGCTCAGAACAGAGCACTCAGGATTCCGAACTCAGAACTCAGAACTCAGAATTGAGAATCCACAACTCAGAAGGCTGAACCAATAACTCAGAACTCAGAATTCAGAATTGAAAACACAGAATTCAGAACTCAGACCAAAGAACTGAGAACAAACAACTATAAACAAAAACAAAGAAGTTAGAACTCATAACGCAGAACTCAGATTTCACAACTCAGAAAACAAAATTCAGAACTCAGAATTAACAATACCGAACACAGAACTCAGGTTCAGAACTCAGAACAAAGAATTCAGAACTCAGGATTCAGATCTGAAAATTCAGAACTCAGGATTCAGATCTGAAAATTCAGAACTCAGAACACAGACTCAGATATCAGATTTCAGAACACAGAATTCAGATCTCAGAATTCAGAACTCTAAAGTCCAAACTCAAATTCGATCTCACAACACAGAATTCAGAATTCAGAACTCAGATCTCTGAAT
Organism: Ochotona princeps; assembly: GCF_030435755.1. Classification (NCBI taxonomy): domain Eukaryota; kingdom Metazoa; phylum Chordata; class Mammalia; order Lagomorpha; family Ochotonidae; genus Ochotona; species Ochotona princeps. Next base: position 15,591,857 of record NC_080866.1, read on the forward strand.
TCAGAACTCAATACTCAGGATTCAGAACTCAGATCTCCGAAATCAGAACTGAGAACTCAGGATTCGAAACTCAGATCTCCAAATTCAGAACTCTGAACTCAGGTTTCAGAACACAGCATTCAGAGCTCAGAACTCACAATTCAAAATTCAGAACTGAGAACTCTGAATTCAGACCTCAGAATCAGAATTCGTAACAGGGAAGTGAGAACCCAGATTTGAAACCACAGAACTCAAAATTATAAACTCAAAATGCGGAATTCCGCACTCTGAACTCAAAACTCAGATTTCAGAACTCAGTACACAGAATGTGGAGATCCGAATTCAGACATCAGAATTCAGAACTGAGAACTAATGGCTCTAAACTCAAGGCACGGAAGTCAATATTCAGATTTCAGATTTCAAAACTCAGAACCCAGAATTCAGAGCTCAGAATTCAGATCTCAGAACAGAGCACTCAGTATTCCGAACTCAGAAATCAGATGTTAGAACTCTGAACACAGAAGAGAGCATTCAGATCTCAGAGTTCAAAATTCAGAACACAGAATTCAGAACTCAGAACTTAGAATTAGGAACTCAGAAATGAGAACTCTGAATTCAGAACTCAGACCTCCAAATATTGATGTCAGAACTCAGAAATCAGAACTCATTATCCATAATTCAGAATTCAATACTCGGAACTCACAACTATGAAATCAAAACAAAGAATTTACAGTACTGAACTCAGAACTCAGATTTCAGAACTCAGAACACAGAATTCAGAACTCAGAATTCAGAATTCAGAACTGAGAATTTAGAACTCAGTATTCAGAACTCAGAATACTGAATGAAGAATTGTGAACTCAAAATTCAGATATCAGCAGAACTCAGTAATCAGAACTCAGAAATCGGAACCTAGAACTTTGAACTCAGAGTACAGCAACCGGAATTCTCAATACAGAACTCAGAATTCAGAACTGAGAACTCAGAATCCAGAATTCAGAACTCAGAACACAGATCTCAGATTACAGATTTCAGATTTCAGAATTCAGAAGTCACGATTCAGATCTCAAAATTCAGAACTCAGAACTCAGGTCTCAAAAGTCTAAACTCAAAAATTCGTTCTCAGAAATCAGGATTCAGAATTCAGAATTCAGAACTCAGAACTGAAGATTTCGAACTCAGATCCCCAAATTCAGTACACAGAACTCAGGTCTCAGAACTCAGGACTCAGAGCTCAGAACTCAGAATTCAAAATTCAGAACTGAGAACTCTGAATTCAGAACTCCAACACCAGAATTCTGAATTCAGACCAAAGTAATCAGAATTCAGAATTGCGAAGTGAGAACTCAGAATTCAAAACTCAGAACTCAAAAGTATAAACCCAAAATGCAGAACTCAGAAATCAGAACTACGAATTCAGAACTCAGAACTCCAAATATTGATGTCAGAACTCAGAAACCAGAACTCATTATCCAGAATTCAGAATTCAATGCTCGGAACTCACAAGTATAAAATCAAAACAAAGAATTTACAGTACTGAACTCAGAATTCAGATTTCAGAACTCAGAACACAGAATTCAGAACTCAGAATTCAGAATTCAGAACTAAGAATTTAGAACACAGTACTCAGAATTCAGAATACTGAATGAAGAATTGTGAACTCAAAATTCAGAAATCAGCAGAACTCAGCAATCAGAAGTCAGAAATCGGAACCTAGAACTTAGAACGCAGAATACAGCAACCAGAATTCTCAATACAGAACTCAGAATTCAGAACTCAGGCTCAGAATTCAGAATTGAGAACTCAGAACACAGATCTTAGGTTTCAGATCTCCAAATTCAGAACTCAGAAGTCAGGATTCAGAATTCAGATCTCCAAATTCAGAACTCAGAACTCAGAACTCAGGACTCAGCATTCAGAGCTCAGAACTCAGAATTCAAAATTCAGAACTGAGAACTCTGAATTCAGAACTCAAACACTGGAAGTCTGAATACAGACCAAAGTAATCAGAATTCAGAATTCGGAAGTGAGAACTCAGAATTCAAAACTCAGAACTCAAAAGTTTAAACCCAAAACTCAGATTTCAGAACTCAGTACACAGAACTTGGAGCTCCGAATTCAGACATCAGAATTCAGAACTGAGAGCTAATAGCTCTAAACTCAAGACACGGAAGTCAGTATTCAGAATTCAGATATCAAAACTCAGAACCCAGAATTCAGAGCTCAGAATTCAGATCTCAGAACAGAGCACTCAGTATTCCGAACTCAGAACTCAGAACTCAGAACTCAGAATTGAGAATCCACAACTCAGAAGGCTGAACCAATAACTCAGAACTCAGAATTCAGAATTGAAAACACAGAATTCAGAACTCAGACCAAAGAACTGAGAACAAACAACTATAAACAAAAACAAAGAAGTTAGAACTCATAACGCAGAACACAGATTTCACAACTCAGAAAACAAAATTCAGAACTCAGAATTAACAATACCGAACACAGAACTCAGATTTCAGAACTCAGAACACAGAATTCAGAACTCAGGATTCAGATCTGAAAATTCACAACTCAGAAACAGACTCAGATATCAGATTACAGGACACAGAATTCAGAATTCAGAAATCAGAATTCAGATCTCAGTATTGAGATCTCTAATGTCGAAACTCAGGTATTCGATTTCACAAATCAGAATTCAGAAATCAGAATTCAGAACTCAGATGTCAGAATTCAGAACTCAATACTCAGGATTCAGAACTCAGATCTCCGAACTCAGAACTCAGAACTCAGGTCTCAGAACTCAGCATTCAGAGCTCAGAACTCAGAATTCAAAATTCAGAACTGAGAACTCTGAATTCAGAACTCAAACACCGGAATTCTGAATTCAGACCAAAGTAATCAGAATTCAGAATTGGGAAGTGAGAACTCAGAATTCAAAACTCAGAACTCAAATGTGTAAACCCAAAACTCAGATTTCAGAACTCAGTACACAGAACTTGGAGCTCCGAATTCAGACATCAGAATTCAGAACTGAGAACTAATAGCTCTAAACTCAAGACACGGAAGTCAGTATTCAGAATTCAGATTTCAAAACTCAGAACCCAGAATTCAGAGCTCAGAATTCAGAGCTCAGAACAGAGCACTCAGGATTCCGAACTCAGAACTCAGAACTCAGAATTGAGAATCCACAACTCAGAAGGCTGAACCAATAACTCAGAACTCAGAATTCAGAATTGAAAACACAGAATTCAGAACTCAGACCAAAGAACTGAGAACAAACAACTATAAACAAAAACAAAGAAGTTAGAACTCATAACGCAGAACTCAGATTTCACAACTCAGAAAACAAAATTCAGAACTCAGAATTAACAATACCGAACACAGAACTCAGGTTCAGAACTCAGAACAAAGAATTCAGAACTCAGGATTCAGATCTGAAAATTCAGAACTCAGGATTCAGATCTGAAAATTCAGAACTCAGAACACAGACTCAGATATCAGATTTCAGAACACAGAATTCAGATCTCAGAATTCAGAACTCTAAAGTCCAAACTCAAATTCGATCTCACAACACAGAATTCAGAATTCAGAACTCAGATCTCTGAATTCAGAACTCAATACTCAGGATTCAGAACTCAGATCTCCGAAATCAGAACTGAGAACTCAGGATTCGAAACTCAGATCTCCAAATTCAGAACTCTGAACTCAGGTTTCAGAACACAGCATTCAGAGCTCAGAACTCACAATTCAAAATTCAGAACTGAGAACTCTGAATTCAGACCTCAGAATCAGAATTCGTAACAGGGAAGTGAGAACCCAGATTTGAAACCACAGAACTCAAAATTATAAACTCAAAATGCGGAATTCCGCACTCTGAACTCAAAACTCAGATTTCAGAACTCAGTACACAGAATGTGGAGATCCGAATTCAGACATCAGAATTCAGAACTGAGAACTAATGGCTCTAAACTCAAGGCACGGAAGTCAATATTCAGATTTCAGATTTCAAAACTCAGAACCCAGAATTCAGAGCTCAGAATTCAGATCTCAGAACAGAGCACTCAGTATTCCGAACTCAGAAATCAGATGTTAGAACTCTGAACACAGAAGAGAGCATTCAGATCTCAGAGTTCAAAATTCAGAACACAGAATTCAGAACTCAGAACTTAGAATTAGGAACTCAGAAATGAGAACTCTGAATTCAGAACTCAGACCTCCAAATATTGATGTCAGAACTCAGAAATCAGAACTCATTATCCATAATTCAGAATTCAATACTCGGAACTCACAACTATGAAATCAAAACAAAGAATTTACAGTACTGAACTCAGAACTCAGATTTCAGAACTCAGAACACAGAATTTCGAACGCAGAATTCAGAATTCAGAACTGAGAATTTAGAACTCAGTATTCAGAACTCAGAATACTGAATGAAGAATTGTGAACTCAAAATTCAGATATCAGCAGAACTCAGTAATCAGAACTCAGAAATCGGAACCTAGAACTTTGAACTCAGAGTACAGCAACCGGAATTCTCAATACAGAACTCAGAATTCAGAACTGAGAACTCAGAATCCAGAATTCAGAACTCAGAACACAGATCTCAGATTACAGATTTCAGATTTCAGAATTCAGAAGTCACGATTCAGATCTCAAAATTCAGAACTCAGAACTCAGGTCTCAAAAGTCTAAACTCAAAAATTCGTTCTCAGAAATCAGGATTCAGAATTCAGAATTCAGAACTCAGAACTGAAGATTTCGAACTCAGATCCCCAAATTCAGTACACAGAACTCAGGTCTCAGAACTCAGGACTCAGAGCTCAGAACTCAGAATTCAAAATTCAGAACTGAGAACTCTGAATTCAGAACTCCAACACCAGAATTCTGAATTCAGACCAAAGTAATCAGAATTCAGAATTGCGAAGTGAGAACTCAGAATTCAAAACTCAGAACTCAAAAGTATAAACCCAAAATGCAGAACTCAGAAATCAGAACTACGAATTCAGAACTCAGAACTCCAAATATTGATGTCAGAACTCAGAAACCAGAACTCATTATCCAGAATTCAGAATTCAATGCTCGGAACTCACAAGTATAAAATCAAAACAAAGAATTTACAGTACTGAACTCAGAATTCAGATTTCAGAACTCAGAACACAGAATTCAGAACTCAGAATTCAGAATTCAGAACTAAGAATTTAGAACACAGTACTCAGAATTCAGAATACTGAATGAAGAATTGTGAACTCAAAATTCAGAAATCAGCAGAACTCAGCAATCAGCAGTCAGAAATCGGAACCTAGAACTTAGAACGCAGAATACAGCAACCAGAATTCTCAATACAGAACTCAGAATTCAGAACTCAGGCTCAGAATTCAGAATTGAGAACTCAGAACACAGATCTTAGGTTTCAGATCTCCAAATTCAGAACTCAGAAGTCAGGATTCAGAATTCAGATCTCCAAATTCAGAACTCAGAACTCAGAACTCAGGACTCAGCATTCAGAGCTCAGAACTCAGAATTCAAAATTCAGAACTGAGAACTCTGAATTCAGAACTCAAACACTGGAAGTCTGAATACAGACCAAAGTAATCAGAATTCAGAATTCGGAAGTGAGAACTCAGAATTCAAAACTCAGAACTCAAAAGTTTAAACCCAAAACTCAGATTTCAGAACTCAGTACACAGAACTTGGAGCTCCGAATTCAGACATCAGAATTCAGAACTGAGAGCTAATAGCTCTAAACTCAAGACACGGAAGTCAGTATTCAGAATTCAGATTTCAAAACTCAGAACCCAGAATTCAGAGCTCAGAATTCAGATCTCAGAACAGAGCACTCAGTATTCCGAACTCAGAACTCAGAACTCAGAACTCAGAATTGAGAATCCACAACTCAGAAGGCTGAACCAATAACTCAGAACTCAGAATTCAGAATTGAAAACACAGAATTCAGAACTCAGACCAAAGAACTGAGAACAAACAACTATAAACAAAAACAAAGAAGTTAGAACTCATAACGCAGAACACAGATTTCACAACTCAGAAAACAAAATTCAGAACTCAGAATTAACAATACCGAACACAGAACTCAGATTTCAGAACTCAGAACACAGAATTCAGAACTCAGGATTCAGATCTGAAAATTCACAACTCAGAAACAGACTCAGATATCAGATTACAGGACACAGAATTCAGAATTCAGAAATCAGAATTGAGATCTCAGAATTGAGATCTCTAATGTCGAAACTCAGGTATTCGATTTCACAAATCAGAATTCAGAAATCAGAATTCAGAACTCAGATGTCAGAATTCAGAACTCAATACTCAGGATTCAGAACTCAGATCTCCGAATTCAGAACTCAGAACTCAGGTCTCAGAACTCAGCATTCAGAGCTCAGAACTCAGAATTCAAAATTCAGAACTGAGAACTCTGAATTCAGAACTCAAACACCGGAATTCTGAATTCAGACCAAAGTAATCAGAATTCAGAATTGGGAAGTGAGAACTCAGAATTCAAAACTCAGAACTCAAATGTGTAAACCCAAAACTCAGATTTCAGAACTCAGTACACAGAATGTGGAGATCCGAATTCAGACATCAGAATTCAGAACTGAGAACTAATAGCTCTAAACTCAAGACACGGAAGTCAGTATTCAGAATTCAGATTTCAAAACTCAGAACCCAGAATTCAGAGCTCAGAATTCAGAGCTCAGAACAGAGCACTCAGGATTCCGAACTCAGAACTCAGAACTCAGAATTGAGAATCCACAACTCAGAAGGCTGAACCAATAACTCAGAACTCAGAATTCAGAATTGAAAACACAGAATTCAGAACTCAGACCAAAGAACTGAGAACAAACAACTATAAACAAAAACAAAGAAGTTAGAACTCATAACGCAGAACTCAGATTTCACAACTCAGAAAACAAAATTCAGAACTCAGAATTAACAATACCGAACACAGAACTCAGATTTCAGAACTCAGAACACAGAATTCAGAACTCAGGATTCAGATCTCAAAATTCACAACTCAGAAACAGACTCAGATATCAGATTACAGAACACAGAATTCAGAATTCAGAAATCAGAATTCAGATCTCAGTATTGAGATCCCTAATGTCGAAACTCAGGTATTCGATTTCACAAATCAGAATTCAGAAATCAGAATTCAGAACTCAGATGTCCGAATTCAGAACTCAATACTCAGGATTCAGAACTCAGATCTCCGAATTCAGAACTCAGAACTCAGGAATCATAACTCAGATCTCCAAATTCGGAACTCAGAACTCAGGTTTCAGAACTCAGCATTCAGAGCTCAGAACTCAGAATTCAAAATTCAGAACTGAGAACTCTGAATTCAGAACTCAAACACCGGAATTCTGAATTCAGACGTCGGAAATCAGAATTCAGAATTCAGAATTTGGGAAGTGAGAACTCAAATTTCAAAACTCAGAACTCAAAATTATAAAGTCAAAATGCAGAATTCAGAACTCAGAACCCAAAACTCAGATTTCAGATCTCAGTACACAGAATTTGGAGCTCCGAATTCAGACATCAGAATTCAGAACTGAGAACCAATAGCTCTAAACTCAAGGCACGGAAGTCAGTATTCAGAATTCAGATTTCAAAACTCAGAACCCAGAATTCAGATCTCAGAATTCAGATCACAGAACAGAGCACTCAGTATTCCGAACTCAGAAATCAGATGTTAGAACTCTGAACACAGAAGAGAGCGTTCAGATCTCAGAGTTCAAAATTCAGAACACAGAATTTAAAACACAGAATTCAAAACTCAGAACTCAGAATTAGGAACTCAAAATGAGAACTCAGAATTCAGAACTCAGACCTCCAAATATTGATGTCAGAACTCAGAAATCAGAACTCATAATCCAGAATTCAGAATTCAAAACTTGGATTCACAACTGTCAAATCAAAACAAAGACATTACAGTACTGAACTCAGAACTCAGATTTCAGATTTCAGAACTCAGGACACAGAATTCAGAACTCGGAATTCAGAATTCAGATTTTAGAATTTAGAACTCAGTACTCAGAATTCAAAATATTGAATGAAGAATTGTGAACTCAAAATTCAGAGGTCAGCAGAACTCAGCAATCAGAACTCAGAAATCGGAAAATAGAACTTAGAACTCAGAATACAACCACCGGAATTCTCAATACAGAACTCAGAACTCAGAACTCAGAGCTCAGAATTCAGAATTCAAAACACAGAACACAGATCTCAGATTTCAGATCTCAAATTTCAGAGCTCATAACTCAGGATTGATATCTCAAAATTCAGAATTTAGAAATCAGAACTCAAACGTCTAATCTTAGAAATTCGAACTCACAATTCGGAATTCAGAATTCAGAACTCAGAACTCAGAACTCAGGATTCAGAATTCAGATCTCCGAATTCAGAACTCAGAACTCAGGTCTCAGAACTCAGGACTCAGAGCTCAGAACTCAGAATTCAAAATTCAGAACTGAGTACTCAGAATTCAGAACTCAGACCGCGGAATTCAGAACTCAGACCCAGGAATTCTGAATTCAGAATTGGGAAGTGAGAACTCAGAATTTCAAAACTCAGAACTCAAAAGTATAAACCCAAAATGCAGAACTCAGAAATCAGTACTCCGAATTCAGAACTCAGATCTCCAAATATTGATGTCAGAACTCAGAAACCAGAACTCATTATCCAGAATTCAGAATTCAATGCTCGGAACTCACAAGTATAAAATCAAAACAAAGAATTTACAGTACTGAACTCAGAACTCAGATTTCAGAACTCATAACACAGAATTCAGAACACAGAATTCAGAATTCAGAACTGAGAATTTAGAACACAGTACTCAGAATTCAGAATACTGAATGAAGAATTGTGAACTCAAAATTCAGAAATCAGCAGAACTCAGCAATCAGAAGTCAGAAATCGGAACCTAGAACTTAGAACGCAGAATACAGCAACCAGAATTCGCAATACAGAACTCAGAATTCAGAACTCAGGCTCAGAATTCAGAATTCAGAACTCAGAACACAGATCTTAGGTTTCAGATCTCCGAATTCAGAACTCAGAAGTCAGGATTCAGAATTCAGATCTCCAAATTCAGAACTCAGAACTCAGCATTCAGAGCTCAGAACTCAGAATTCAAAATTCAGAACTGAGAACTCTGAATTCAGAACTCAAACACCGGAATTCTGAATTCAGACCAAATTAATCAGAATTCAGAATTCGGAAGTGAGAACTCAGAATTCAAAACTCAGAACTCAAAAGTGTAAACCCAAAACTCAGATTTCAGAACTCAGTACACAGAACTTGGAGCTCCGAATTCAGACATCAGAATTCAGAACTGAGAACTAATAGCTCTAAACTCAAGACATGGAAGTCAGTATTCAGAATTCAGATTTCAAAACTCAGAACCCAGAATTCAGAGCTCAGAATTCAGAGCTCAGAACTGAGCGCTCAGGATTCCGAACTCAGAACTCAGAACTCAGAATTCAGAATCCACAACTCAGAAGGCTGAACCAATAACTCAGAACTCAGAATTCAGAACTGAAAACACAGAATTCAGAACTCAGACCAAAGAACTGAGAACAAACAACTATAAACAAAAACAAAGAAGTTAGAACTCATAACGCAGAACTCAGATTTCACAACTCAGAAAACAAAATTCAGAACTCAGAATTAACAATACCGAACACAGAACTCAGATTTCAGAACTCAGAACACAGAATTCAGAACTCAGGATTCAGATCTCAAAATTCACAACTCAGAAACAGACTCAGATATCAGATTACAGAACATAGAATTCAGAATTCAGAAATCAGAATTCAGATCTCAGAATTGAGATCTCTAATGTCGAAACTCAGGTATTCGATTTCACAAATCAGAATTCAGAAATCAGAATTCAGAACTCAGATGTCCGAATTCAGAACTCAATACTCAGGATTCAGAACTCAGATCTCCGAATTCAGAACTCAGAAATCAGGAATCATAACTCAGATCTCCAAATTCAGAACTCAGAACTCAGGTTTCAGAACTCAGCATTCAGCGCTCAGAACTCACAATTCAAAATTCAGAACTGAGAACTCTGAATTCAGAACTCAAACACCGGAATTCTGAATTCAGACCTCAGAAATCAGAATTCAGAATTTGGGAAGTGAGAACTCAAATTTCAAAACTCAGAACTCAAAATTATAAAGTCAAAATGCAGAATTCAGAACTCAGGACCGAAAACTCAGATTTCAGAACTCAGTACACAGAATTTGGAGCTCCGAATTCAGACATCAGAATTCAGAACTGAGAACCAATAGCTCTAAACTCAAGGCACGGAAGACAGTATTCAGAATTCAGATTTCAAAACTCAGAACCCAGAATTCAGAGCTCTGAATTCAGATCTCAGAACAGAGCACTCAGTATTCCGAACTCAGAAATCAGATGTTAGAACTCTGAACACAGAAGAGAGCATTCAGATCTCAGAGTTCAAAATTCAGAATACAGAATTCAGAACTCAGAACTTAGAATTAGGAACTCAGAAATGAGAACTCTGAATTCAGAACTCAGACCTCCAAATATTGATGTCAGAACTCAGAAATCAGAACTCATTATCCATAATTCAGAATTCAATACTCGGAACTCACAACTATAAAATCAAAACAAAGAATTTACAGTACTGAACTCAGAACTCAGAACACAGAATTTCGAACGCAGAATTCAGAATTCAGAACTGAGAATTTAGAACTCAGTATTCAGAACTCAGAATACTGAATGAAGAATTGTGAACTCAAAATTCAGAAATCAGCAGAACTCAGTAATCAGAACTCAGAAATCGGAACCTAGAACTTAGAAATCAGAGTACAGCAACCGGAATCCTCAATACAGAACTCAGAATTCAGAACTGGGAACTCAGAATTCAGAATTCAGAACACAGAACACAGATCTCAGATTTCAGATTTCAGAGTTCAGAATTCAGAAGTCAGGATTCAGATCTCAAAATTCAGAATTCAAAATTCAGAAGTCAAAAGTCTAAACTCAAAAATTCGTTCTCAGAAATCAGGATTCAGAATTCAGAATTCAGAACTCAGAACTGAGGATTTCGAACTCAGATCCCGAAATTCAGTACACAGAAATCAGGTCTCAGAAATCAGGACTCAGAGCTCAGAACGCAGAATTCAAAATTCAGAACTGAGAACTCAGAATTCAGAACTCCAACACCAGAATTCTGAATTCAGACCAAAGTAATCAGAATTCAGAATTGTGAAGTGAGAACTCAGAATTCAAAACTCAGAACTCAAAAGTATAAACTCAAAATGCAGAACTCAGAAATGAGAACTCCGAATTCAGAACTCAGACCTCCAAATATTGATGTCAGAACTCAGAAACCAGAACTCATTATCCAGAATTCAGAATTCAATGCTCGGAACTCACAAGTATAAAATCAAAACAAAGAATTTACAGTACTGAAGTCAGAACTCAGATTTCAGAACTCAGAACACAGAATTCAGAACTCAGAATTCAGAATTCAGAACTGAGAATTTAGAACTCAGTACTCAGAATTCAGAATACTGAATGAAGAATTGTGAACTCAAAATTCAGAAATCAGCAGAACTCAGCAATCAGAAGTCACAAATCGGAACCTAGAACTTAGAACGCAGAATACAGCAACCAGAATTCGCAATACAGAACTCAGAATTCAGAACTCAGGCTCAGAATTCAGAATTCAGAACTCAGAACACAGATCTAAGGTTTCAGATCTCCGAATTCAGAACTCAGAAGTCAGGATTCAGAATTCAGATCTCCAAATTCAGAACTCAGAACTCAGAACTCAGGTCTCAGAACTCAGGATTCAGAGCCCAGAATTCAGAATTCAAAATTCAGAACTGAGAACTCAATTCAGAACTCAAACACCGGAATTCTGAATACAGACCAAATTAATCAGAATTCAGAATTCGGAAGTGAGAACTCAGAATTCAAAACTCAGAACTCAAAAGTGTAAACCCAAAACTCAGATTTCAGAACTCAGTACACAGAACTTGGAGCTCCGAATTCAGACATCAGAATTCAGAACTGAGAACTAATAGCTCTAAACTCAAGACACGGAAGTCAGTATTCAGAATTCAGATTTCAAAACTCAGAACCCAGAATTCAGAGCTCAGAATTCAGATCTCAAAACAGAGCACTCAGGATTCCGAACTCAGAACTCAGAACTCATAATTGAGAATCCACAACTCAGAAGGCTGAACCAATAACTCAGAACTCAGAATTCAGAACTGAAAACACAGAATTCAGAACTCAGACCAAAGAACTGAGAACAAACAACTATAAACAAAAACAAAGAAGTTAGAACTCATAACGCAGAACTCAGATTTCACAACTCAGAAAACAAAATTCAGAACTCAGAATTAACAATACCGAACACAGAACTCAGATTTCAGAACTCAGAACACAGAATTCAGAACTCAGGATTCAGATCTCAAAATTCACAACTCAGAAACAGACTCAGATATCAGATTACAGAACATAGAATTCAGAATTCAGAAATCAGAATTCAGATCTCAGTATTGAGATCTCTAATGTCGAAACTCAGGTATTCGATTTCACAAATCAGAACTCAGAAATCAGAATTCAGAACTCAGATGTCCGGATTCAGAACGCTATACTCAGGATTCAGAACTCAGATCTCCGAATTCAGAACTCAGAACTCATGTCTCAGAACTCAGCATTCAGAGCTCAGAACTCACAATTCAAAATTCAGAACTGAGAACTCTGAATTCAGAACTCAAACACCGGAATTCTGAATTCAGACCAAAGTAATCAGAATTCAGAATTGGGAAGTGAGAACTCAGAATTCAAAACTCAGAACTCAAAAGTGTAAACCCAAAACTCAGATTTCAGAACTCAGTACACAGAACTTGGAGCTCCGAATTCAGACATCAGAATTCAGAACTGAGAACTAATAGCTCTAAACTCAAGACACGGAAGTCAGTATTCAGAATTCAGATTTCAAAACTCAGAACCCAGAATTCAGAGCTCAGAATTCAGAGCTCAGGACTGAGCACTCAGGATTCCGAACTCAGAACTCAGAACTCAGAATTCAGAATCCACAACTCAGAAGGCTGAACCTATAACTCAGAACTCAGAATTCAGAACTGAAAACACAGAATTCAGAACTCAGACCAAAGAACTGAGAACAAACAACTATAAACAAAAACAAAGAAGTTAGAAATCATAACGCAGAACTCAGATTTCACAACTCAGAAAACAAAATTTAGAACTCAGAATTAACAATACCAAACACAGATCTCAAAATTTAGAACTCAGAACACAGACTCAGACATAAGATTTCAGAACACAGAATTCAGATTTCAGAAAACAGAATTCAGATCTCAGAATTTAGAACTCTAAAGTCCAAAATCAGAAATTCAATCTCACAACTCAGAATTCAGAATTCAGAATTCAGAACTCAGATGTCCGAAATCAGAACTCTATACTCAGGATTCAGAACTCAGAATTTAAAATTCAGAACTCAGATCTCAGGATTCAGAATTCAGATGTCCAAATTCAGAGCTCAGAACTCAGGTCTCAGAACTCAGGATTCAGAGCTCAGAACTCAGAATTCAAAATTCAGAACTGAGAAGTCTGAATACAGAACTCAAACACCGGAATTCAGAATTCAGAAAAAGTAATCAGAATTCAGAATTGGGAAGTGAGAACTCAGAATTCAAAACTCAGAACTCAAAATTATAGAGTGAAAATGCAGAATTCAGAACTCAGTACACAGAATTTGGAGCTCCGAATTCAGACATCAGAATTCAGAACTGAGAACCAATAGCTGTAAACTCAAGGCACGGAAGTCAGTATTCAGAATTCAGATTTCAAATCTCAGAACCCAGAATTCAGAGCTCAGAATTCAGATCTCAGAACAGAGCACTCAGTATTCCGAACTCAGAAATCAGATGTTAGAACTCTGAACACAGAAGAGAGCATTCAGATCTCAGAGTTCAAAATTCAGAACACAGAATTCAGAACTCAGAACTTAGAATTAGGAATTCAGAAATGAGAACTCTGAATTCAGAACTCAGACCTCCAAATATTGATGTCAGAACTCAGAAATCAGAACTCATTATCCATAATTCAGAATTCAATACTCGGAACTCACAACTATAAAATCAAAACAAAGACTTTACAGTACTGAACTCAGAACTCAGATTTCAGAACTCAGAACACAGAATTTCGAACGCAGAATTCAGAACTCAGAACTGAGAATTTAGAACTCAGTACTCAGAACTCAGAATACTGAATGAAGAATTGTGAACTCAAAATTCAGAAATCAGCAGAACTCAGTAATCAGAACTCAGAAATCGGAACCTAGAACTTAGAAATCAGAGTACAGCAACCGGAATCCTCAATACAGAACTCAGAATTCAGAACTGGGAACTCAGAATTCAGAATTCAGAACACAGAACACAGATCTCAGATTTCAGATTTCAGATTTCAGAATTCAGAAGTCAGGATTCAGATCTCAAAATTCAGAACTCAGAACTCAGGTCTCAAAAGTCTAAACTCAAAAATTCGTTCTCAGAAATCAGGATTCAGAATTCAGAATTCAGAACTCAGAACTCAAGATTTCGAACTCAGATCCCCAAATTCAGTACACAGAACTCAGGTCTCAGAACTCAGGACTCAGAGCTCAGAACTCAGAATTCAAAATTCAGAACTGAGAACTCTGAATTCAGAACTCAAACACCAGAATTCTGAATTCAGACCAAAGTAATCAGAATTCAGAATTGCGAAGTGAGAACTCAGAATTCAAAACTCAGAACTCAAAAGTATAAACCCAAAATGCAGAACTCAGAAATTAGTACTCTGAATTCAGAACTCAGACCTCCAAATATTGATGTCAGAACTCAGAAACCAGAACTCATTATCCAGAATTCAGAATTCAATGCTCGGAACTCACAAGTATAAAATCAAAACAAAGAATTTACAGTACTGAACTCAGAACTCAGATTTCAGAACTCAGAACACAGAATTCAGAACACAGAATTCAGAATTCAGAACTGAGAATTTAGAACACAGTACTCAGAATTCAGAATACTGAATGAAGAATTGTGAACTCAAAATTCAGAAATCAGCAGAACTCAGCAATCAGAAGTCAGAAATCGGAACCTAGAACTTAGAACGCAGAATACAGCAACCAGAATTCGCAATACAGAACTCAGAATTCAGAACTCAGGCTCAGAATTCAGAATTCAGAACTCAGAACACAGATCTTAGGTTTCAGATCTCCGAATTCAGAACTCAGAAGTCAGGATTCAGAATTCAGATCTCCAAATTCAGAACTCAGAACTCAGCATTCAGAGCTCAGAACTCAGAATTCAAAATTCAGAACTGAGAACTCTGAATTCAGAACTCAAACACCGGAATTCTGAATTCAGACCAAAGTAATCAGAATTCAGAATTCGGAAGTGAGAACTCAGAATTCAAAACTCAGAACTCAAAAGTGAAAACCCAAAACTCAGATTTCAGAACTCAGTACACAGAACTTGGAGCTCCGAATTCAGACATCAGAATTCAGAACTGAGAACTAATAGCTCTAAACTCAAGACACGGAAGTCAGTATTCAGAATTCAGATTTCAAAACTCAGAACCCAGAATTCAGAGCTCAGAATTCAGAGCTCAGAACTGAGCACTCAGGATTCCGAACTCAGAACTCAGAACTCAGAATTCAGAATCCACAACTCAGAAGGCTGAACCAATAACTCAGAACTCAGAATTCAGAACTGAAAACACAGAATTCAGAACTCAGACCAAAGAACTGAGAACAAACAACTATAAACAAAAACAAAGAATTTAGAAATCATAACGCAGAACTCAGATTTCACAACTCAGAAAACAAAATTCAGAACTCAGAATTAACAATACCGAACACAGAACTCAGATTTCAGAACTCAGAACACAGAATTCAGAACTCAGGATTCAGATCTCAAAATTCACAACTCAGAAACAGACTCAGATATCAGATTACAGAACACAGAATTCAGAATTCAGAAATCAGAATTCAGATCTCAGAATTGAGATCTCTAATGTCGAAACTCAGGTATTCGATTTCACAAATCAGAATTCAGAAATCAGAATTCAGAACTCAGATGTCCGAATTCAGAACTCAATACTCAGGATTCAGAACTCAGATCTCCGAATTCAGAACTCAGAAATCAGGAATCATAACTCAGATCTCCAAATTCAGAACTCAGAACTCAGGTTTCAGAACTCAGCATTCAGCGCTCAGAACTCACAATTCAAAATTCAGACCTGAGAACTCTGAATTCAGAACTCAAACACCGGAATTCTGAATTCAGACCTCAGAAATCAGAATTCAGAATTTGGGAAGTGAGAACTCAAATTTCAAAACTCAGAACTCAAAATTATAAAGTCAAAATGCAGAATTCAGAACTCAGGACCGAAAACTCAGATTTCAGAACTCAGTACACAGAATTTGGAGCTCCGAATTCAGACATCAGAATTCAGAACTGAGAACCAATAGCTCTAAACTCAAGGGACGGAAGTCAGTATTCAGAATTCAGATTTCAAATCTCAGAACCCAGTTTTCAGAGCTCAGAATTCAGATCTCAGAACAGAGCACTCAGGATTCCGAACTCAGTAATCAGATGTTAGAACTCTGAACACAGAAGAGAGCATACAGATCTCAGAGTTCAAAATTCAGAACACAGAATTCAGAACTCAGAACTTAGAATTAGGAACTCAGAAATGAGAACTCTGAATTCAGAACTCAGACCTCCAAATATTGATGTCAGAACTCAGAAATCAGAACTCATTATCCATAATTCAGAATTCAATACTCGGAACTCACAACTATAAAATCAAAACAAAGACTTTACAGTACTGAACTCAGAACTCAGATTTCAGAACTCAGAACACAGAATTTCGAACGCAGAATTCAGAATTCAGAACTGAGAATTTAGAACTCAGTACTCAGAACTCAGAATACTGAATGAAGAATTGTGAACTCAAAATTCAGAAATCAGCAGAACTCAGTAATCAGAACTCAGAAATCGGAACCTAGAACTTAGAAATCAGAGTACAGCAACCGGAATCCTCAATACAGAACTCAGAATTCAGAACTGGGAACTCAGAATTCAGAATTCAGAACACAGAACACAGATCTCAGATTTCAGATTTCAGATTTCAGAATTCAGAAGTCAGGATTCAGATCTCAAAATTCAGAACTCAGAACTCAGGTCTCAAAAGTCTAAACTCAAAAATTCGTTCTCAGAAATCAGGATTCAGAATTCAGAATTCAGAATTCAGAACTGAGGATTTCGAACTCAGATCCCGAAATTCAGTACACAGAACTCAGGTCTCAGAAATCAGGACTCAGAGCTCAGAACGAAGAATTCAAAATTCAGAACTGAGAACTCTGAATTCAGAACTCCAACACCAGAATTCTGAATTCTGACCAAAGTAATCAGAATTCAGAATTGCGAAGTGAGAACTCAGAATTCAAAACTCAGAACTCAAAAGTATAAACCCAAAATGCACAACTCAGAAATCAGAACTCCGAATTCAGAACTCAGACCTCCAAATATTGATGTCAGAACTCAGAAACCAGAACTCATTATCCAGAATTCAGAATTCAATGCTCGGAACTCACAAGTATAAAATCAAAACAAAGAATTTACAGTACTGAACTCAGAACTCAGATTTCAGAACTCAGAACACAGAATTCAGAACTCAGAATTCAGAATTCAGATTTTAGAATTTAGAACTCAGTACTCAGAATTCAGAATACTGAATGAAGAATTGTGAACTCAAAATTCAGAAATCAGCAGAACTCAGCAATCAGAAGTCAGAAATCGGAACCTAGAACTTAGAACGCAGAATACAGCAACCAGAATTCGCAATACAGAACTCAGAATTCAGAACTCAGGCTCAGAATTCAGAATTGAGAACTCAGAACACAGATCTTAGGTTTCAGATCTCCGAATTCAGAACTCAGAAGTCAGGATTCGGAATTCAGATCTCCAAATTCAGAACTCAGAACTCAGCATTCAGAGCTCAGAACTCAGAATTCAAAATTCAGAACTGAGAACTCTGAATTCAGAACTCAAACACCGGAAGTCTGAATTCAGACCAAAGTAATCAGAATTCAGAATTCGGAAGTGAGAACTCAGAATTCAAAACTCAGAACTCAAAAGTGAAAACCCAAAACTCAGATTTCAGAACTCAGTACACAGAACTTGGAGCTCCGAATTCAGACATCAGAATTCAGAACTGAGAACTAATAGCTCTAAACTCAAGACACGGAAGTCAGTATTCAGAATTCAGATTTCAAAACTCAGAACCCAGAATTCAGAGCTCAGAATTCAGAGCTCAGGACTGAGCACTCAGGATTCCGAACTCAGAACTCAGAACTCAGAATCCACAACTCAGAAGGCTGAACCAATAACTCAGAACTCAGAATTCAGAACTGAAAACACAGAATTCAGAACTCAGACCAAAGAACTGAGAACAAACAACTATAAACAAAAACAAAGAAGTTAGAAATCATAACACAGAACTCAGATTTCACAACTCAGAAAACAAAATTCAGAACTCAGAATTAACAATACCGAACACAGAACTCAGATTTCAGAACTCAGAACACAGAATTCAGAACTCAGGATTCAGATCTCAAAATTCACAACTCAGAAACAGACTCAGATATCAGATTACAGAACACAGAATTCAGAATTCAGAAATCAGAATTCAGATCTCAGAATTGAGATCTCTAATGTAGAAACTCAGGTATTCGATTTCACAAATCAGAACTCAGAACTCAGAAATCAGAATTCAGAACTCAGATGTCCGAATTCAGAACTCAATACTCAGGATTCAGAACTCAGATCTCCGAATTCAGAACTCAGAACTCAGGTTTCAGAACTCAGCATTCAGCGCTCAGAACTCACAATTCAAAATTCAGACCTGAGAACTCTGAATTCAGAACTCAAACACCGGAATTCTGAATTCAGACCTCAGAAATCAGAATTCAGAATTTGGGAAGTGAGAACTCAGAATTCAAAACTCAGAACTCAAAATTGCAAAGTCAAAATGCAGAATTCAGAACTCAGGACCGAAAACTCAGATTTCAGAACTCAGTACACAGAATGTGGAGCTCCGAATTCAGACATCAGAATTCAGAACTGAGAACCAATAGCTCTAAACTCAAGGCACGGAAGTCAGTATTCAGAATTCAGATTTCAAAACTCAGAACCCAGAATTCAGAGCTCAGAATTCAGATCTCAGAACAGAGCACTCAGTATTCCGAACTCAGAAATCAGATGCTAAATCTCAGAACTCAGAAGAGAGCGTTCAGATCTCAGAGTTCAAAATTCAGAACACAGAATTTAAAACACAGAATTCAAAACTCAGAACTCAGAATTAGGAACTCAGAAATGAGAACTCAGAATTCAGAATTCAGAATTCAAAACTTGGATTCACAACTGTCAAATCACAACAAAGACATTACAGTACTGAACTCAGAACTCAGATTTCAGATTTCAGAACTCAGGACACAGAATTCAGAACTCGGAATTCAGAATTCAGATTTTAGAATTTAGAACTCAGTACTCAGAATTCAAAATATTGAATGAAGAATTGTGAACTCAAAATTCAGAGGTCTGCAGAACTCAGCAATCAGAAGTCAGAAATCGGAACCTAGAACTTAGAACTCAGAATACAACCACCGGAATTCTCAATACAGAACTCAGAACTCAGAACTCAGAGCTCAGAATTCAGAATTCAAAACACAGAACACAGATCTCAGATTTCAGATCTCAAATTTCAGAGCTCATAACTCAGGATTGATATCTCAAAATTCAGAATTTAGAAATCAGAACTCAAACGTCTAATCTTAGAAATTCGAACTCACAATTCAGAATTCAGAATTCAGAACTCAGAACTCAGGATTCAGAATTCAGATCTCCGAATTCAGAACTCAGAACTCAGGTCTCAGAACTCAGGACTCAGAGCTCAGAACTCAGAATTCAAAATTCAGAACTGAGTACTCAGAATTCAGAACTCAGACCGCGGAATTCAGAACTCAGACCCAGGAATTCTGAATTCAGAATTGGGAAGTGAGAACTCAGAATTCAAAGTTCAGAACACAAAATATTAACTCAAAATGCAGAATTCAAAACTCAGAACTCAAAACTCAGATTTCAGAACTCAGTACACAGAATGTGGAGATCCGAATTCAGACATCAGAATTCAGAACTGAGAACTAATGGCTCTAAACTCAAGGCACGGAAGTCAGTATTCAGAATTCAGATTTCAAAACTCAGAACCCAGAATTCAGAGCTCAGAATTCAGATCTCAGAACAGAGCACTCAGTATTCCGAACTCAGAAATCAGATGTTAGAACTCTGAACACAGAAGAGAGCGTTCAGATCTCAGAGTTCAAAATTCAGAACACAGAATTCAGAACTCAGAACTTAGAATTAGGAACTCAGAAATGAGAACTCTGAATTCAGAACTCAGACCTCCAAATATTGATGTCAGAACTCAGAAATCAGAACTCATTATCCATAATTCAGAATTCAATACTCGGAACTCACAACTATAAAATCAAAACAAAGAATTTACAGTACTGAACTCAGAACTCAGAACACAGAATTTCGAACGCAGAATTCAGAATTCAGAACTGAGAATTTAGAACTCAGTACTCAGAACTCAGAATACTGAATGAAGAATTGTGAACTCAAAATTCAGAAATCAGCAGAACTCAGTAATCAGAACTCAGAAATTGGAACCTAGAACTTAGAAATCAGAGTACAGCAACCGGAATCCTCAATACAGAACTCAGAATTCAGAACTGGGAACTCAGAATTCAGAATTCAGAACACAGAACACAGATCTCAGATTTCAGATTTCAGATTTCAGAATTCAGAAGTCAGGATTCAGATCTCAAAATTCAGAATTCAAAATTCAGAAGTCAAAAGTCTAAACTCAAAAATTCGTTCTCAGAAATCAGGATTCAGAATTCAGAATTCAGAACTCAGAACTGAGGATTTCGAACTCAGATCCCGAAATTCAGTACACAGAACTCAGGTCTCAGAAATCAGGATTCAGAGCTCAGAACGCAGAATTCAAAATTCAGAACTGAGAACTCAGAATTCAGAACTCCAACACCAGAATTCTGAATTCAGACCAAAGTAATCAGAATTCAGAATTGCGAAGTGAGAACTCAGAATTCAAAACTCAGAACTCAAAAGTATAAACTCAAAATGCAGAACTCAGAAATGAGAACTCCGAATTCAGAACTCAGACCTCCAAATATTGATGTCAGAACTCAGAAACCAGAACTCATTATCCAGAATTCAGAATTCAATGCTCGGAACTCACAAGTATAAAATCAAAACAAAGAATTTACAGTACTGAAGTCAGAACTCAGATTTCAGAACTCAGAACACAGAATTCAGAACTCAGAATTCAGAATTCAGAACTGAGAATTTAGAACTCAGTACTCAGAATTCAGAATACTGAATGAAGAATTGTGAACTCAAAATTCAGAAATCAGCAGAACTCAGCAATCAGAAGTCAGAAATCGGAACCTAGAACTTAGAACGCAGAATACAGCAACCAGAATTCGCAATACAGAACTCAGAATTCAGAACTCAGGCTCAGAATTCAGAATTCAGAACTCAGAACACAGATCTAAGGTTTCAGATCTCCGAATTCAGAACTCAGAAGTCAGGATTCAGAATTCAGATCTCCAAATTCAGAACTCAGAACTCAGAACTCAGGTCTCAGAACTCAGCATTCAGAGCCCAGAACTCAGAATTCAAAATTCAGAACTGAGAACTCAATTCAGAACTCAAACACCGGAATTCTGAATACAGACCAAATTAATCAGAATTCAGAATTCGGAAGTGAGAACTCAGAATTCAAAACTCAGAACTCAAAAGTGTAAACCCAAAACTCAGATTTCAGAACTCAGTACACAGGACTTGGAGCTCCGAATTCAGACATCAGAATTCAGAACTGAGAACTAATAGCTCTAAACTCAAGACACGGAAGTCAGTATTCAGAATTCAGATTTCAAAACTCAGAACCCAGAATTCAGAGCTCAGAATTCAGAGCTCAGGACTGAGCACTCAGGATTCCGAACTCAGAACTCAGAACTCATAATTGAGAATCCACAACTCAGAAGGCTGAACCAATAACTCAGAACTCAGAATTCAGAACTGAAAACACAGAATTCAGAACTCAGACCAAAGAACTGAGAACAAACAACTATAAACAAAAACAAAGAAGTTAGAAATCATAACACAGAACTCAGATTTCACAACTCAGAAAACAAAATTCAGAACTCAGAATTAACAATACTGAACACAGAACTCAGATTTCAGAACTCAGAACACAGAATTCAGAACTCAGGATTCAGATCTCAAAATTCACAACTCAGAAACAGACTCAGATATCAGATTACAGAACACAGAATTCAGAATTCAGAAATCAGAATTCAGATCTCAGAATTGAGATCTCTAATGTCGAAACTCAGGTATTCGATTTCACAAATCAGAACTCAGAACTCAGAAATCAGAATTCAGAACTCAGATGTCCGAATTCAGAACTCAATACTCAGGATTCAGAACTCAGATCTCCGAATTCAGAACTCAGAACTCAGGTTTCAGAACTCAGCATTCAGCGCTCAGAACTCACAATTCAAAATTCAGACCTGAGAACTCTGAATTCAGAACTCAAACACCGGAATTCTGAATTCAGACCTCAGAAATCAGAATTCAGAATTTGGGAAGTGAGAACTCAGAATTCAAAACTCAGAACTCAAAATTGCAAAGTCAAAATGCAGAATTCAGAACTCAGGACCGAAAACTCAGATTTCAGAACTCAGTACACAGAATGTGGAGCTCCGAATTCAGACATCAGAATTCAGAACTGAGAACCAATAGCTCTAAACTCAAGGCACGGAAGTCAGTATTCAGAATTCAGATTTCAAAACTCAGAACCCAGAATTCAGAGCTCAGAATTCAGATCTCAGAACAGAGCACTCAGTATTCCGAACTCAGAAATCAGATGCTAAATCTCAGAACTCAGAAGAGAGCGTTCAGATCTCAGAGTTCAAAATTCAGAACACAGAATTTAAAACACAGAATTCAAAACTCAGAACTCAGAATTAGGAACTCAGAAATGAGAACTCAGAATTCAGAATTCAGAATTCAAAACTTGGATTCACAACTGTCAAATCACAACAAAGACATTACAGTACTGAACTCAGAACTCAGATTTCAGATTTCAGAACTCAGGACACAGAATTCAGAACTCGGAATTCAGAATTCAGATTTTAGAATTTAGAACTCAGTACTCAGAATTCAAAATATTGAATGAAGAATTGTGAACTCAAAATTCAGAGGTCAGCAGAACTCAGCAATCAGAAGTCAGAAATCGGAACCTAGAACTTAGAACTCAGAATACAACCACCGGAATTCTCAATACAGAACTCAGAACTCAGAACTCAGAGCTCAGAATTCAGAATTCAAAACACAGAACACAGATCTCAGATTTCAGATCTCAAATTTCAGAGCTCATAACTCAGGATTGATATCTCAAAATTCAGAATTTAGAAATCAGAACTCAAACGTCTAATCTTAGAAATTCGAACTCACAATTCAGAATTCAGAATTCAGAACTCAGAACTCAGGATTCAGATTCAGATCTCCGAATTCAGAACTCAGAACTCAGGTCTCAGAACTCAGGACTCAGAGCTCAGAACTCAGAATTCAAAATTCAGAACTGAGTACTCAGAATTCAGAACTCAGACCGCGGAATTCAGAACTCAGACCCAGGAATTCTGAATTCAGAATTGGGAAGTGAGAACTCAGAATTCAAAGTTCAGAACACAAAATATTAACTCAAAATGCAGAATTCAAAACTCAGAACTCAAAACTCAGATTTCAGAACTCAGTACACAGAATGTGGAGATCCGAATTCAGACATCAGAATTCAGAACTGAGAACTAATGGCTCTAAACTCAAGGCACGGAAGTCAGTATTCAGAATTCAGATTTCAAAACTCAGAACCCAGAATTCAGAGCTCAGAATTCAGATCTCAGAACAGAGCACTCAGTATTCCGAACTCAGAAATCAGATGTTAGAACTCTGAACACAGAAGAGAGCGTTCAGATCTCAGAGTTCAAAATTCAGAACACAGAATTCAGAACTCAGAACTTAGAATTAGGAACTCAGAAATGAGAACTCTGAATTCAGAACTCAGACCTCCAAATATTGATGTCAGAACTCAGAAATCAGAACTCATTATCCATAATTCAGAATTCAATACTCGGAACTCACAACTATAAAATCAAAACAAAGAATTTACAGTACTGAACTCAGAACTCAGAACACAGAATTTCGAACGCAGAATTCAGAATTCAGAACTGAGAATTTAGAACTCAGTACTCAGAACTCAGAATACTGAATGAAGAATTGTGAACTCAAAATTCAGAAATCAGCAGAACTCAGTAATCAGAACTCAGAAATCGGAACCTAGAACTTAGAAATCAGAGTACAGCAACCGGAATCCTCAATACAGAACTCAGAATTCAGAACTGGGAACTCAGAATTCAGAATTCAGAACACAGAACACAGATCTCAGATTTCAGATTTCAGATTTCAGAATTCAGAAGTCAGGATTCAGATCTCAAAATTCAGAATTCAAAATTCAGAAGTCAAAAGTCTAAACTCAAAAATTCGTTCTCAGAAATCAGGATTCAGAATTCAGAATTCAGAACTCAGAACTGAGGATTTCGAACTCAGATCCCGAAATTCAGTACACAGAAATCAGGTCTCAGAAATCAGGATTCAGAGCTCAGAACGCAGAATTCAAAATTCAGAACTGAGAACTCAGAATTCAGAACTCCAACACCAGAATTCTGAATTCAGACCAAAGTAATCAGAATTCAGAATTGCGAAGTGAGAACTCAGAATTCAAAACTCAGAACTCAAAAGTATAAACTCAAAATGCAGAACTCAGAAATGAGATCTCCGAATTCAGAACTCAGACCTCCAAATATTGATGTCAGAACTCAGAAACCAGAACTCATTATCCAGAATTCAGAATTCAATGCTCGGAACTCACAAGTATAAAATCAAAACAAAGAATTTACAGTACTGAAGTCAGAACTCAGATTTCAGAACTCAGAACACAGAATTCAGAACTCAGAATTCAGAATTCAGAACTGAGAATTTAGAACTCAGTACTCAGAATTCAGAATACTGAATGAAGAATTGTGAACTCAAAATTCAGAAATCAGCAGAACTCAGCAATCAGAAGTCAGAAATCGGAACCTAGAACTTAGAACGCAGAATACAGCAACCAGAATTCGCAATACAGAACTCAGAATTCAGAACTCAGGCTCAGAATTCAGAATTCAGAACTCAGAACACAGATCTAAGGTTTCAGATCTCCGAATTCAGAACTCAGAAGTCAGGATTCAGAATTCAGATCTCCAAATTCAGAACTCAGAACTCAGAACTCAGGTCTCAGAACTCAGCATTCAGAGCCCAGAACTCAGAATTCAAAATTCAGAACTGAGAACTCAATTCAGAACTCAAACACCGGAATTCTGAATACAGACCAAATTAATCAGAATTCAGAATTCGGAAGTGAGAACTCAGAATTCAAAACTCAGAACTCAAAAGTGTAAACCCAAAACTCAGATTTCAGAACTCAGTACACAGGACTTGGAGCTCCGAATTCAGACATCAGAATTCAGAACTGAGAACTAATAGCTCTAAACTCAAGACACGGAAGTCAGTATTCAGAATTCAGATTTCAAAACTCAGAACCCAGAATTCAGAGCTCAGAATTCAGATCTCAAAACAGAGCACTCAGGATTCCGAACTCAGAACTCAGAACTCATAATTGAGAATCCACAACTCAGAAGGCTGAACCAATAACTCAGAACTCAGAATTCAGAATTGAAAACACAGAATTCAGAACTCAGACCAAAGAACTGAGAACAAACAACTATAAACAAAAACAAAGAAGTTAGAACTCATAACGCAGAACTCAGATTTCACAACTCAGAAAACAAAATTCAGAACTCAGAATTAACAATACCGAACACAGAACTCAGATTTCAGAACTCAGAACACAGAATTCAGAACTCAGGATTCAGATCTCAAAATTCACAACTCAGAAACAGACTCAGATATCAGATTACAGAACATAGAATTCAGAATTCAGAAATCAGAATTCAGATCTCAGTATTGAGATCTCTAATGTCGAAACTCAGGTATTCGATTTCACAAATCAGAACTCAGAAATCAGAATTCAGAACTCAGATGTCCGGATTCAGAACGCTATACTCAGGATTCAGAACTCAGATCTCCGAATTCAGAACTCAGAACTCAGGTCTCAGAACTCAGCATTCAGAGCTCAGAACTCAGAATTCAAAATTCAGAACTGAGAACTCTGAATTCAGAACTCAAACACCGGAATTCTGAATTCAGACCAAAGTAATCAGAATTCAGAATTCGGAAGTGAGAACTCAGAATTCAAAACTCAGAACTCAAAAGTGTAAACCCAAAACTCAGATTTCAGAACTCAGTACACAGAACTTGGAGCTCCGAATTCAGACATCAGAATTCAGAACTGAGAACTAATAGCTCTAAACTCAAGACACGGAAGTCAGTATTCAGAATTCAGATTTCAAAACTCAGAACCCAGAATTCAGAGCTCAGAATTCAGAGCTCAGGACTGAGCACTCAGGATTCCGAACTCAGAACTCAGAACTCAGAACTCAGAATCCACAACTCAGAAGGCTGAACCAATAACTCAGAACTCAGAATTCAGAACTGAAAACACAGAATTCAGAACTCAGACCAAAGAACTGAGAACAAACAACTATAAACAAAAACAAAGAAGTTAGAAATCATAACACAGAACTCAGATTTCACAACTCAGAAAACAAAATTCAGAACTCAGAATTAACAATACCGAACACAGAACTCAGATTTCAGAACTCAGAACACAGAATTCAGAACTCAGGATTCAGATCTCAAAATTCACAACTCAGAAACAGACTCAGATATCAGATTACAGAACACAGAATTCAGAATTCAGAAATCAGAATTCAGATCTCAGAATTGAGATCTCTAATGTAGAAACTCAGGTATTCGATTTCACAAATCAGAACTCAGAACTCAGAAATCAGAATTCAGAACTCAGATGTCCGAATTCAGAACTCAATACTCAGGATTCAGAACTCAGATCTCCGAATTCAGAACTCAGAACTCAGGTTTCAGAACTCAGCATTCAGCGCTCAGAACTCACAATTCAAAATTCAGACCTGAGAACTCTGAATTCAGAACTCAAACACCGGAATTCTGAATTCAGACCTCAGAAATCAGAATTCAGAATTTGGGAAGTGAGAACTCAGAATTCAAAACTCAGAACTCAAAATTATAAAGTCAAAATGCAGAATTCAGAACTCAGGACCGAAAACTCAGATTTCAGAACTCAGTACACAGAATGTGGAGCTCCGAATTCAGACATCAGAATTCAGAACTGAGAACCAATAGCTCTAAACTCAAGGCACGGAAGTCAGTATTCAGAATTCAGATTTCAAAACTCAGAACCCAGAATTCAGAGCTCAGAATTCAGATCTCAGAACAGAGCACTCAGTATTCCGAACTCAGAAATCAGATGCTAAATCTCAGAACTCAGAAGAGAGCGTTCAGATCTCAGAGTTCAAAATTCAGAACACAGAATTTAAAACACAGAATTCAAAACTCAGAACTCAGAATTAGGAACTCAGAAATGAGAACTCAGAATTCAGAATTCAGAATTCAAAACTTGGATTCACAACTGTCAAATCACAACAAAGACATTACAGTACTGAACTCAGAACTCAGATTTCAGATTTCAGAACTCAGGACACAGAATTCAGAACTCGGAATTCAGAATTCAGATTTTAGAATTTAGAACTCAGTACTCAGAATTCAAAATATTGAATGAAGAATTGTGAACTCAAAATTCAGAGGTCAGCAGAACTCAGCAATCAGAAGTCAGAAATCGGAACCTAGAACTTAGAACTCAGAATACAACCACCGGAATTCTCAATACAAAACTCAGAACTCAGAACTCAGAGCTCAGAATTCAGAATTCAAAACACAGAACACAGATCTCAGATTTCAGATCTCAAATTTCAGAGCTCATAACTCAGGATTGATATCTCAAAATTCAGAATTTAGAAATCAGAACTCAAACGTCTAATCTTAGAAATTCGAACTCACAATTCAGAATTCAGAATTCAGAACTCAGAACTCAGGATTCAGATTCAGATCTCCGAATTCAGAACTCAGAACTCAGGTCTCAGAACTCAGGACTCAGAGCTCAGAACTCAGAATTCAAAATTCAGAACTGAGTACTCAGAATTCAGAACTCAGACCGCGGAATTCAGAACTCAGACCCAGGAATTCTGAATTCAGAATTGGGAAGTGAGAACTCAGAATTCAAAGTTCAGAACACAAAATATTAACTCAAAATGCAGAATTCAAAACTCAGAACTCAAAACTCAGATTTCAGAACTCAGTACACAGAATGTGGAGATCCGAATTCAGACATCAGAATTCAGAACTGAGAACTAATGGCTCTAAACTCAAGGCACGGAAGTCAGTATTCAGAATTCAGATTTCAAAACTCAGAACCCAGAATTCAGAGCTCAGAATTCAGATCTCAGAACAGAGCACTCAGTATTCCGAACTCAGAAATCAGATGTTAGAACTCTGAACACAGAAGAGAGCGTTCAGATCTCAGAGTTCAAAATTCAGAACACAGAATTCAGAACTCAGAACTTAGAATTAGGAACTCAGAAATGAGAACTCTGAATTCAGAACTCAGACCTCCAAATATTGATGTCAGAACTCAGAAATCAGAACTCATTATCCATAATTCAGAATTCAATACTCGGAACTCACAACTATAAAATCAAAACAAAGAATTTACAGTACTGAACTCAGAACTCAGAACACAGAATTTCGAACGCAGAATTCAGAATTCAGAACTGAGAATTTAGAACTCAGTACTCAGAACTCAGAATACTGAATGAAGAATTGTGAACTCAAAATTCAGAAATCAGCAGAACTCAGTAATCAGAACTCAGAAATCGGAACCTAGAACTTAGAAATCAGAGTACAGCAACCGGAATCCTCAATACAGAACTCAGAATTCAGAACTGGGAACTCAGAATTCAGAATTCAGAACACAGAACACAGATCTCAGATTTCAGATTTCAGATTTCAGAATTCAGAAGTCAGGATTCAGATCTCAAAATTCAGAATTCAAAATTCAGAAGTCAAAAGTCTAAACTCAAAAATTCGTTCTCAGAAATCAGGATTCAGAATTCAGAATTCAGAACTCAGAACTGAGGATTTCGAACTCAGATCCCGAAATTCAGTACACAGAAATCAGGTCTCAGAAATCAGGATTCAGAGCTCAGAACGCAGAATTCAAAATTCAGAACTGAGAACTCAGAATTCAGAACTCCAACACCAGAATTCTGAATTCAGACCAAAGTAATCAGAATTCAGAATTGCGAAGTGAGAACTCAGAATTCAAAACTCAGAACTCAAAAGTATAAACTCAAAATGCAGAACTCAGAAATGAGATCTCCGAATTCAGAACTCAGACCTCCAAATATTGATGTCAGAACTCAGAAACCAGAACTCATTATCCAGAATTCAGAATTCAATGCTCGGAACTCACAAGTATAAAATCAAAACAAAGAATTTACAGTACTGAAGTCAGAACTCAGATTTCAGAACTCAGAACACAGAATTCAGAACTCAGAATTCAGAATTCAGAACTGAGAATTTAGAACTCAGTACTCAGAATTCAGAATACTGAATGAAGAATTGTGAACTCAAAATTCAGAAATCAGCAGAACTCAGCAATCAGAAGTCAGAAATCGGAACCTAGAACTTAGAACGCAGAATACAGCAACCAGAATTCGCAATACAGAACTCAGAATTCAGAACTCAGGCTCAGAATTCAGAATTCAGAACTCAGAACACAGATCTAAGGTTTCAGATCTCCGAATTCAGAACTCAGAAGTCAGGATTCAGAATTCAGATCTCCAAATTCAGAACTCAGAACTCAGAACTCAGGTCTCAGAACTCAGCATTCAGAGCCCAGAACTCAGAATTCAAAATTCAGAACTGAGAACTCAATTCAGAACTCAAACACCGGAATTCTGAATACAGACCAAATTAATCAGAATTCAGAATTCGGAAGTGAGAACTCAGAATTCAAAACTCAGAACTCAAAAGTGTAAACCCAAAACTCAGATTTCAGAACTCAGTACACAGGACTTGGAGCTCCGAATTCAGACATCAGAATTCAGAACTGAGAACTAATAGCTCTAAACTCAAGACACGGAAGTCAGTATTCAGAATTCAGATTTCAAAACTCAGAACCCAGAATTCAGAGCTCAGAATTCAGAGCTCAGGACTGAGCACTCAGGATTCCGAACTCAGAACTCAGAACTCATAATTGAGAATCCACAACTCAGAAGGCTGAACCAATAACTCAGAACTCAGAATTCAGAATTGAAAACACAGAATTCAGAACTCAGACCAAAGAACTGAGAACAAACAACTATAAACAAAAACAAAGAAGTTAGAACTCATAACGCAGAACTCAGATTTCACAACTCAGAAAACAAAATTCAGAACTCAGAATTAACAATACCGAACACAGAACTCAGATTTCAGAACTCAGAACACAGAATTCAGAACTCAGGATTCAGATCTCAAAATTCACAACTCAGAAACAGACTCAGATATCAGATTACAGAACATAGAATTCAGAATTCAGAAATCAGAATTCAGATCTCAGTATTGAGATCTCTAATGTCGAAACTCAGGTATTCGATTTCACAAATCAGAACTCAGAAATCAGAATTCAGAACTCAGATGTCCGGATTCAGAACGCTATACTCAGGATTCAGAACTCAGATCTCCGAATTCAGAACTCAGAACTCAGGTCTCAGAACTCAGCATTCAGAGCTCAGAACTCAGAATTCAAAATTCAGAACTGAGAACTCTGAATTCAGAACTCAAACACCGGAATTCTGAATTCAGACCAAAGTAATCAGAATTCAGAATTCGGAAGTGAGAACTCAGAATTCAAAACTCAGAACTCAAAAGTGTAAACCCAAAACTCAGATTTCAGAACTCAGTACACAGAACTTGGAGCTCCGAATTCAGACATCAGAATTCAGAACTGAGAACTAATAGCTCTAAACTCAAGACACGGAAGTCAGTATTCAGAATTCAGATTTCAAAACTCAGAACCCAGAATTCAGAGCTCAGAATTCAGAGCTCAGGACTGAGCACTCAGGATTCCGAACTCAGAACTCAGAACTCAGAACTCAGAATCCACAACTCAGAAGGCTGAACCAATAACTCAGAACTCAGAATTCAGAACTGAAAACACAGAATTCAGAACTCAGACCAAAGAACTGAGAACAAACAACTATAAACAAAAACAAAGAAGTTAGAAATCATAACACAGAACTCAGATTTCACAACTCAGAAAACAAAATTCAGAACTCAGAATTAACAATACCGAACACAGAACTCAGATTTCAGAACTCAGAACACAGAATTCAGAACTCAGGATTCAGATCTCAAAATTCACAACTCAGAAACAGACTCAGATATCAGATTACAGAACACAGAATTCAGAATTCAGAAATCAGAATTCAGATCTCAGAATTGAGATCTCTAATGTAGAAACTCAGGTATTCGATTTCACAAATCAGAACTCAGAACTCAGAAATCAGAATTCAGAACTCAGATGTCCGAATTCAGAACTCAATACTCAGGATTCAGAACTCAGATCTCCGAATTCAGAACTCAGAACTCAGGTTTCAGAACTCAGCATTCAGCGCTCAGAACTCACAATTCAAAATTCAGACCTGAGAACTCTGAATTCAGAACTCAAACACCGGAATTCTGAATTCAGACCTCAGAAATCAGAATTCAGAATTTGGGAAGTGAGAACTCAGAATTCAAAACTCAGAACTCAAAATTGCAAAGTCAAAATGCAGAATTCAGAACTCAGGACCGAAAACTCAGATTTCAGAACTCAGTACACAGAATGTGGAGCTCCGAATTCAGACATCAGAATTCAGAACTGAGAACCAATAGCTCTAAACTCAAGGCACGGAAGTCAGTATTCAGAATTCAGATTTCAAAACTCAGAACCCAGAATTCAGAGCTCAGAATTCAGATCTCAGAACAGAGCACTCAGTATTCCGAACTCAGAAATCAGATGCTAAATCTCAGAACTCAGAAGAGAGCGTTCAGATCTCAGAGTTCAAAATTCAGAACACAGAATTTAAAACACAGAATTCAAAACTCAGAACTCAGAATTAGGAACTCAGAAATGAGAACTCAGAATTCAGAATTCAGAATTCAAAACTTGGATTCACAACTGTCAAATCACAACAAAGACATTACAGTACTGAACTCAGAACTCAGATTTCAGATTTCAGAACTCAGGACACAGAATTCAGAACTCGGAATTCAGAATTCAGATTTTAGAATTTAGAACTCAGTACTCAGAATTCAAAATATTGAATGAAGAATTGTGAACTCAAAATTCAGAGGTCAGCAGAACTCAGCAATCAGAAGTCAGAAATCGGAACCTAGAACTTAGAACTCAGAATACAACCACCGGAATTCTCAATACAGAACTCAGAACTCAGAACTCAGAGCTCAGAATTCAGAATTCAAAACACAGAACACAGATCTCAGATTTCAGATCTCAAATTTCAGAGCTCATAACTCAGGATTGATATCTCAAAATTCAGAATTTAGAAATCAGAACTCAAACGTCTAATCTTAGAAATTCGAACTCACAATTCAGAATTCAGAATTCAGAACTCAGAACTCAGGATTCAGATTCAGATCTCCGAATTCAGAACTCAGAACTCAGGTCTCAGAACTCAGGACTCAGAGCTCAGAACTCAGAATTCAAAATTCAGAACTGAGTACTCAGAATTCAGAACTCAGACCGCGGAATTCAGAACTCAGACCCAGGAATTCTGAATTCAGAATTGGGAAGTGAGAACTCAGAATTCAAAGTTCAGAACACAAAATATTAACTCAAAATGCAGAATTCAAAACTCAGAACTCAAAACTCAGATTTCAGAACTCAGTACACAGAATGTGGAGATCCGAATTCAGACATCAGAATTCAGAACTGAGAACTAATGGCTCTAAACTCAAGGCACGGAAGTCAGTATTCAGAATTCAGATTTCAAAACTCAGAACCCAGAATTCAGAGCTCAGAATTCAGATCTCAGAACAGAGCACTCAGTATTCCGAACTCAGAAATCAGATGTTAGAACTCTGAACACAGAAGAGAGCGTTCAGATCTCAGAGTTCAAAATTCAGAACACAGAATTCAGAACTCAGAACTTAGAATTAGGAACTCAGAAATGAGAACTCTGAATTCAGAACTCAGACCTCCAAATATTGATGTCAGAACTCAGAAATCAGAACTCATTATCCATAATTCAGAATTCAATACTCGGAACTCACAACTATAAAATCAAAACAAAGAATTTACAGTACTGAACTCAGAACTCAGAACACAGAATTTCGAACGCAGAATTCAGAATTCAGAACTGAGAATTTAGAACTCAGTACTCAGAACTCAGAATACTGAATGAAGAATTGTGAACTCAAAATTCAGAAATCAGCAGAACTCAGTAATCAGAACTCAGAAATCGGAACCTAGAACTTAGAAATCAGAGTACAGCAACCGGAATCCTCAATACAGAACTCAGAATTCAGAACTGGGAACTCAGAATTCAGAATTCAGAACACAGAACACAGATCTCAGATTTCAGATTTCAGATTTCAGAATTCAGAAGTCAGGATTCAGATCTCAAAATTCAGAATTCAAAATTCAGAAGTCAAAAGTCTAAACTCAAAAATTCGTTCTCAGAAATCAGGATTCAGAATTCAGAATTCAGAACTCAGAACTGAGGATTTCGAACTCAGATCCCGAAATTCAGTACACAGAAATCAGGTCTCAGAAATCAGGATTCAGAGCTCAGAACGCAGAATTCAAAATTCAGAACTGAGAACTCAGAATTCAGAACTCCAACACCAGAATTCTGAATTCAGACCAAAGTAATCAGAATTCAGAATTGCGAAGTGAGAACTCAGAATTCAAAACTCAGAACTCAAAAGTATAAACTCAAAATGCAGAACTCAGAAATGAGATCTCCGAATTCAGAACTCAGACCTCCAAATATTGATGTCAGAACTCAGAAACCAGAACTCATTATCCAGAATTCAGAATTCAATGCTCGGAACTCACAAGTATAAAATCAAAACAAAGAATTTACAGTACTGAAGTCAGAACTCAGATTTCAGAACTCAGAACACAGAATTCAGAACTCAGAATTCAGAATTCAGAACTGAGAATTTAGAACTCAGTACTCAGAATTCAGAATACTGAATGAAGAATTGTGAACTCAAAATTCAGAAATCAGCAGAACTCAGCAATCAGAAGTCAGAAATCGGAACCTAGAACTTAGAACGCAGAATACAGCAACCAGAATTCGCAATACAGAACTCAGAATTCAGAACTCAGGCTCAGAATTCAGAATTCAGAACTCAGAACACAGATCTAAGGTTTCAGATCTCCGAATTCAGAACTCAGAAGTCAGGATTCAGAATTCAGATCTCCAAATTCAGAACTCAGAACTCAGAACTCAGGTCTCAGAACTCAGCATTCAGAGCCCAGAACTCAGAATTCAAAATTCAGAACTGAGAACTCAATTCAGAACTCAAACACCGGAATTCTGAATACAGACCAAATTAATCAGAATTCAGAATTCGGAAGTGAGAACTCAGAATTCAAAACTCAGAACTCAAAAGTGTAAACCCAAAACTCAGATTTCAGAACTCAGTACACAGGACTTGGAGCTCCGAATTCAGACATCAGAATTCAGAACTGAGAACTAATAGCTCTAAACTCAAGACACGGAAGTCAGTATTCAGAATTCAGATTTCAAAACTCAGAACCCAGAATTCAGAGCTCAGAATTCAGATCTCAAAACAGAGCACTCAGGATTCCGAACTCAGAACTCAGAACTCATAATTGAGAATCCACAACTCAGAAGGCTGAACCAATAACTCAGAACTCAGAATTCAGAATTGAAAACACAGAATTCAGAACTCAGACCAAAGAACTGAGAACAAACAACTATAAACAAAAACAAAGAAGTTAGAACTCATAACGCAGAACTCAGATTTCACAACTCAGAAAACAAAATTCAGAACTCAGAATTAACAATACCGAACACAGAACTCAGATTTCAGAACTCAGAACACAGAATTCAGAACTCAGGATTCAGATCTCAAAATTCACAACTCAGAAACAGACTCAGATATCAGATTACAGAACATAGAATTCAGAATTCAGAAATCAGAATTCAGATCTCAGTATTGAGATCTCTAATGTCGAAACTCAGGTATTCGATTTCACAAATCAGAACTCAGAAATCAGAATTCAGAACTCAGATGTCCGGATTCAGAACGCTATACTCAGGATTCAGAACTCAGATCTCCGAATTCAGAACTCAGAACTCAGGTCTCAGAACTCAGCATTCAGAGCTCAGAACTCAGAATTCAAAATTCAGAACTGAGAACTCTGAATTCAGAACTCAAACACCGGAATTCTGAATTCAGACCAAAGTAATCAGAATTCAGAATTCGGAAGTGAGAACTCAGAATTCAAAACTCAGAACTCAAAAGTGTAAACCCAAAACTCAGATTTCAGAACTCAGTACACAGAACTTGGAGCTCCGAATTCAGACATCAGAATTCAGAACTGAGAACTAATAGCTCTAAACTCAAGACACGGAAGTCAGTATTCAGAATTCAGATTTCAAAACTCAGAACCCAGAATTCAGAGCTCAGAATTCAGAGCTCAGGACTGAGCACTCAGGATTCCGAACTCAGAACTCAGAACTCAGAACTCAGAATCCACAACTCAGAAGGCTGAACCAATAACTCAGAACTCAGAATTCAGAACTGAAAACACAGAATTCAGAACTCAGACCAAAGAACTGAGAACAAACAACTATAAACAAAAACAAAGAAGTTAGAAATCATAACACAGAACTCAGATTTCACAACTCAGAAAACAAAATTCAGAACTCAGAATTAACAATACCGAACACAGAACTCAGATTTCAGAACTCAGAACACAGAATTCAGAACTCAGGATTCAGATCTCAAAATTCACAACTCAGAAACAGACTCAGATATCAGATTACAGAACACAGAATTCAGAATTCAGAAATCAGAATTCAGATCTCACAATTGAGATCTCTAATGTAGAAACTCAGGTATTCGATTTCACAAATCAGAACTCAGAACTCAGAAATCAGAATTCAGAACTCAGATGTCCGAATTCAGAACTCAATACTCAGGATTCAGAACTCAGATCTCCGAATTCAGAACTCAGAACTCAGGTTTCAGAACTCAGCATTCAGCGCTCAGAACTCACAATTCAAAATTCAGACCTGAGAACTCTGAATTCAGAACTCAAACACCGGAATTCTGAATTCAGACCTCAGAAATCAGAATTCAGAATTTGGGAAGTGAGAACTCAGAATTCAAAACTCAGAACTCAAAATTATAAAGTCAAAATGCAGAATTCAGAACTCAGGACCGAAAACTCAGATTTCAGAACTCAGTACACAGAATGTGGAGCTCCGAATTCAGACATCAGAATTCAGAACTGAGAACCAATAGCTCTAAACTCAAGGCACGGAAGTCAGTATTCAGAATTCAGATTTCAAAACTCAGAACCCAGAATTCAGAGCTCAGAATTCAGATCTCAGAACAGAGCACTCAGTATTCCGAACTCAGAAATCAGATGCTAAATCTCAGAACTCAGAAGAGAGCGTTCAGATCTCAGAGTTCAAAATTCAGAACACAGAATTTAAAACACAGAATTCAAAACTCAGAACTCAGAATTAGGAACTCAGAAATGAGAACTCAGAATTCAGAATTCAGAATTCAAAACTTGGATTCACAACTGTCAAATCACAACAAAGACATTACAGTACTGAACTCAGAACTCAGATTTCAGATTTCAGAACTCAGGACACAGAATTCAGAACTCGGAATTCAGAATTCAGATTTTAGAATTTAGAACTCAGTACTCAGAATTCAAAATATTGAATGAAGAATTGTGAACTCAAAATTCAGAGGTCAGCAGAACTCAGCAATCAGAAGTCAGAAATCGGAACCTAGAACTTAGAACTCAGAATACAACCACCGGAATTCTCAATACAAAACTCAGAACTCAGAACTCAGAGCTCAGAATTCAGAATTCAAAACACAGAACACAGATCTCAGATTTCAGATCTCAAATTTCAGAGCTCATAACTCAGGATTGATATCTCAAAATTCAGAATTTAGAAATCAGAACTCAAACGTCTAATCTTAGAAATTCGAACTCACAATTCAGAATTCAGAATTCAGAACTCAGAACTCAGGATTCAGATTCAGATCTCCGAATTCAGAACTCAGAACTCAGGTCTCAGAACTCAGGACTCAGAGCTCAGAACTCAGAATTCAAAATTCAGAACTGAGTACTCAGAATTCAGAACTCAGACCGCGGAATTCAGAACTCAGACCCAGGAATTCTGAATTCAGAATTGGGAAGTGAGAACTCAGAATTCAAAGTTCAGAACACAAAATATTAACTCAAAATGCAGAATTCAAAACTCAGAACTCAAAACTCAGATTTCAGAACTCAGTACACAGAATGTGGAGATCCGAATTCAGACATCAGAATTCAGAACTGAGAACTAATGGCTCTAAACTCAAGGCACGGAAGTCAGTATTCAGAATTCAGATTTCAAAACTCAGAACCCAGAATTCAGAGCTCAGAATTCAGATCTCAGAACAGAGCACTCAGTATTCCGAACTCAGAAATCAGATGTTAGAACTCTGAACACAGAAGAGAGCGTTCAGATCTCAGAGTTCAAAATTCAGAACACAGAATTCAGAACTCAGAACTTAGAATTAGGAACTCAGAAATGAGAACTCTGAATTCAGAACTCAGACCTCCAAATATTGATGTCAGAACTCAGAAATCAGAACTCATTATCCATAATTCAGAATTCAATACTCGGAACTCACAACTATAAAATCAAAACAAAGAATTTACAGTACTGAACTCAGAACTCAGAACACAGAATTTCGAACGCAGAATTCAGAATTCAGAACTGAGAATTTAGAACTCAGTACTCAGAACTCAGAATACTGAATGAAGAATTGTGAACTCAAAATTCAGAAATCAGCAGAACTCAGTAATCAGAACTCAGAAATCGGAACCTAGAACTTAGAAATCAGAGTACAGCAACCGGAATCCTCAATACAGAACTCAGAATTCAGAACTGGGAACTCAGAATTCAGAATTCAGAACACAGAACACAGATCTCAGATTTCAGATTTCAGATTTCAGAATTCAGAAGTCAGGATTCAGATCTCAAAATTCAGAATTCAAAATTCAGAAGTCAAAAGTCTAAACTCAAAAATTCGTTCTCAGAAATCAGGATTCAGAATTCAGAATTCAGAACTCAGAACTGAGGATTTCGAACTCAGATCCCGAAATTCAGTACACAGAAATCAGGTCTCAGAAATCAGGATTCAGAGCTCAGAACGCAGAATTCAAAATTCAGAACTGAGAACTCAGAATTCAGAACTCCAACACCAGAATTCTGAATTCAGACCAAAGTAATCAGAATTCAGAATTGCGAAGTGAGAACTCAGAATTCAAAACTCAGAACTCAAAAGTATAAACTCAAAATGCAGAACTCAGAAATGAGATCTCCGAATTCAGAACTCAGACCTCCAAATATTGATGTCAGAACTCAGAAACCAGAACTCATTATCCAGAATTCAGAATTCAATGCTCGGAACTCACAAGTATAAAATCAAAACAAAGAATTTACAGTACTGAAGTCAGAACTCAGATTTCAGAACTCAGAACACAGAATTCAGAACTCAGAATTCAGAATTCAGAACTGAGAATTTAGAACTCAGTACTCAGAATTCAGAATACTGAATGAAGAATTGTGAACTCAAAATTCAGAAATCAGCAGAACTCAGCAATCAGAAGTCAGAAATCGGAACCTAGAACTTAGAACGCAGAATACAGCAACCAGAATTCGCAATACAGAACTCAGAATTCAGAACTCAGGCTCAGAATTCAGAATTCAGAACTCAGAACACAGATCTAAGGTTTCAGATCTCCGAATTCAGAACTCAGAAGTCAGGATTCAGAATTCAGATCTCCAAATTCAGAACTCAGAACTCAGAACTCAGGTCTCAGAACTCAGCATTCAGAGCCCAGAACTCAGAATTCAAAATTCAGAACTGAGAACTCAATTCAGAACTCAAACACCGGAATTCTGAATACAGACCAAATTAATCAGAATTCAGAATTCGGAAGTGAGAACTCAGAATTCAAAACTCAGAACTCAAAAGTGTAAACCCAAAACTCAGATTTCAGAACTCAGTACACAGGACTTGGAGCTCCGAATTCAGACATCAGAATTCAGAACTGAGAACTAATAGCTCTAAACTCAAGACACGGAAGTCAGTATTCAGAATTCAGATTTCAAAACTCAGAACCCAGAATTCAGAGCTCAGAATTCAGAGCTCAGGACTGAGCACTCAGGATTCCGAACTCAGAACTCAGAACTCATAATTGAGAATCCACAACTCAGAAGGCTGAACCAATAACTCAGAACTCAGAATTCAGAATTGAAAACACAGAATTCAGAACTCAGACCAAAGAACTGAGAACAAACAACTATAAACAAAAACAAAGAAGTTAGAACTCATAACGCAGAACTCAGATTTCACAACTCAGAAAACAAAATTCAGAACTCAGAATTAACAATACCGAACACAGAACTCAGATTTCAGAACTCAGAACACAGAATTCAGAACTCAGGATTCAGATCTCAAAATTCACAACTCAGAAACAGACTCAGATATCAGATTACAGAACATAGAATTCAGAATTCAGAAATCAGAATTCAGATCTCAGTATTGAGATCTCTAATGTCGAAACTCAGGTATTCGATTTCACAAATCAGAACTCAGAAATCAGAATTCAGAACTCAGATGTCCGGATTCAGAACGCTATACTCAGGATTCAGAACTCAGATCTCCGAATTCAGAACTCAGAACTCAGGTCTCAGAACTCAGCATTCAGAGCTCAGAACTCAGAATTCAAAATTCAGAACTGAGAACTCTGAATTCAGAACTCAAACACCGGAATTCTGAATTCAGACCAAAGTAATCAGAATTCAGAATTCGGAAGTGAGAACTCAGAATTCAAAACTCAGAACTCAAAAGTGTAAACCCAAAACTCAGATTTCAGAACTCAGTACACAGAACTTGGAGCTCCGAATTCAGACATCAGAATTCAGAACTGAGAACTAATAGCTCTAAACTCAAGACACGGAAGTCAGTATTCAGAATTCAGATTTCAAAACTCAGAACCCAGAATTCAGAGCTCAGAATTCAGAGCTCAGGACTGAGCACTCAGGATTCCGAACTCAGAACTCAGAACTCAGAACTCAGAATCCACAACTCAGAAGGCTGAACCAATAACTCAGAACTCAGAATTCAGAACTGAAAACACAGAATTCAGAACTCAGACCAAAGAACTGAGAACAAACAACTATAAACAAAAACAAAGAAGTTAGAAATCATAACACAGAACTC
Organism: Ochotona princeps; assembly: GCF_030435755.1. Classification (NCBI taxonomy): domain Eukaryota; kingdom Metazoa; phylum Chordata; class Mammalia; order Lagomorpha; family Ochotonidae; genus Ochotona; species Ochotona princeps. The sequence goes on from NC_080866.1 coordinate 15,632,692, forward strand.
AGATTTCACAACTCAGAAAACAAAATTCAGAACTCAGAATTAACAATACCGAACACAGAACTCAGATTTCAGAACTCAGAACACAGAATTCAGAACTCAGGATTCAGATCTCAAAATTCACAACTCAGAAACAGACTCAGATATCAGATTACAGAACACAGAATTCAGAATTCAGAAATCAGAATTCAGATCTCAGAATTGAGATCTCTAATGTAGAAACTCAGGTATTCGATTTCACAAATCAGAACTCAGAACTCAGAAATCAGAATTCAGAACTCAGATGTCCGAATTCAGAACTCAATACTCAGGATTCAGAACTCAGATCTCCGAATTCAGAACTCAGAACTCAGGTTTCAGAACTCAGCATTCAGCGCTCAGAACTCACAATTCAAAATTCAGACCTGAGAACTCTGAATTCAGAACTCAAACACCGGAATTCTGAATTCAGACCTCAGAAATCAGAATTCAGAATTTGGGAAGTGAGAACTCAGAATTCAAAACTCAGAACTCAAAATTATAAAGTCAAAATGCAGAATTCAGAACTCAGGACCGAAAACTCAGATTTCAGAACTCAGTACACAGAATGTGGAGCTCCGAATTCAGACATCAGAATTCAGAACTGAGAACCAATAGCTCTAAACTCAAGGCACGGAAGTCAGTATTCAGAATTCAGATTTCAAAACTCAGAACCCAGAATTCAGAGCTCAGAATTCAGATCTCAGAACAGAGCACTCAGTATTCCGAACTCAGAAATCAGATGCTAAATCTCAGAACTCAGAAGAGAGCGTTCAGATCTCAGAGTTCAAAATTCAGAACACAGAATTTAAAACACAGAATTCAAAACTCAGAACTCAGAATTAGGAACTCAGAAATGAGAACTCAGAATTCAGAATTCAGAATTCAAAACTTGGATTCACAACTGTCAAATCACAACAAAGACATTACAGTACTGAACTCAGAACTCAGATTTCAGATTTCAGAACTCAGGACACAGAATTCAGAACTCGGAATTCAGAATTCAGATTTTAGAATTTAGAACTCAGTACTCAGAATTCAAAATATTGAATGAAGAATTGTGAACTCAAAATTCAGAGGTCAGCAGAACTCAGCAATCAGAAGTCAGAAATCGGAACCTAGAACTTAGAACTCAGAATACAACCACCGGAATTCTCAATACAAAACTCAGAACTCAGAACTCAGAGCTCAGAATTCAGAATTCAAAACACAGAACACAGATCTCAGATTTCAGATCTCAAATTTCAGAGCTCATAACTCAGGATTGATATCTCAAAATTCAGAATTTAGAAATCAGAACTCAAACGTCTAATCTTAGAAATTCGAACTCACAATTCAGAATTCAGAATTCAGAACTCAGAACTCAGGATTCAGATTCAGATCTCCGAATTCAGAACTCAGAACTCAGGTCTCAGAACTCAGGACTCAGAGCTCAGAACTCAGAATTCAAAATTCAGAACTGAGTACTCAGAATTCAGAACTCAGACCGCGGAATTCAGAACTCAGACCCAGGAATTCTGAATTCAGAATTGGGAAGTGAGAACTCAGAATTCAAAGTTCAGAACACAAAATATTAACTCAAAATGCAGAATTCAAAACTCAGAACTCAAAACTCAGATTTCAGAACTCAGTACACAGAATGTGGAGATCCGAATTCAGACATCAGAATTCAGAACTGAGAACTAATGGCTCTAAACTCAAGGCACGGAAGTCAGTATTCAGAATTCAGATTTCAAAACTCAGAACCCAGAATTCAGAGCTCAGAATTCAGATCTCAGAACAGAGCACTCAGTATTCCGAACTCAGAAATCAGATGTTAGAACTCTGAACACAGAAGAGAGCGTTCAGATCTCAGAGTTCAAAATTCAGAACACAGAATTCAGAACTCAGAACTTAGAATTAGGAACTCAGAAATGAGAACTCTGAATTCAGAACTCAGACCTCCAAATATTGATGTCAGAACTCAGAAATCAGAACTCATTATCCATAATTCAGAATTCAATACTCGGAACTCACAACTATAAAATCAAAACAAAGAATTTACAGTACTGAACTCAGAACTCAGAACACAGAATTTCGAACGCAGAATTCAGAATTCAGAACTGAGAATTTAGAACTCAGTACTCAGAACTCAGAATACTGAATGAAGAATTGTGAACTCAAAATTCAGAAATCAGCAGAACTCAGTAATCAGAACTCAGAAATTGGAACCTAGAACTTAGAAATCAGAGTACAGCAACCGGAATCCTCAATACAGAACTCAGAATTCAGAACTGGGAACTCAGAATTCAGAATTCAGAACACAGAACACAGATCTCAGATTTCAGATTTCAGATTTCAGAATTCAGAAGTCATGATTCAGATCTCAAAATTCAGAATTCAAAATTCAGAAGTCAAAAGTCTAAACTCAAAAATTCGTTCTCAGAAATCAGGATTCAGAATTCAGAATTCAGAACTCAGAACTGAGGATTTCGAACTCAGATCCCGAAATTCAGTACACAGAAATCAGGTCTCAGAAATCAGGATTCAGAGCTCAGAACGCAGAATTCAAAATTCAGAACTGAGAACTCAGAATTCAGAACTCCAACACCAGAATTCTGAATTCAGACCAAAGTAATCAGAATTCAGAATTGCGAAGTGAGAACTCAGAATTCAAAACTCAGAACTCAAAAGTATAAACTCAAAATGCAGAACTCAGAAATGAGATCTCCGAATTCAGAACTCAGACCTCCAAATATTGATGTCAGAACTCAGAAACCAGAACTCATTATCCAGAATTCAGAATTCAATGCTCGGAACTCACAAGTATAAAATCAAAACAAAGAATTTACAGTACTGAAGTCAGAACTCAGATTTCAGAACTCAGAACACAGAATTCAGAACTCAGAATTCAGAATTCAGAACTGAGAATTTAGAACTCAGTACTCAGAATTCAGAATACTGAATGAAGAATTGTGAACTCAAAATTCAGAAATCAGCAGAACTCAGCAATCAGAAGTCAGAAATCGGAACCTAGAACTTAGAACGCAGAATACAGCAACCAGAATTCGCAATACAGAACTCAGAATTCAGAACTCAGGCTCAGAATTCAGAATTCAGAACTCAGAACACAGATCTAAGGTTTCAGATCTCCGAATTCAGAACTCAGAAGTCAGGATTCAGAATTCAGATCTCCAAATTCAGAACTCAGAACTCAGAACTCAGGTCTCAGAACTCAGCATTCAGAGCCCAGAACTCAGAATTCAAAATTCAGAACTGAGAACTCAATTCAGAACTCAAACACCGGAATTCTGAATACAGACCAAATTAATCAGAATTCAGAATTCGGAAGTGAGAACTCAGAATTCAAAACTCAGAACTCAAAAGTGTAAACCCAAAACTCAGATTTCAGAACTCAGTACACAGGACTTGGAGCTCCGAATTCAGACATCAGAATTCAGAACTGAGAACTAATAGCTCTAAACTCAAGACACGGAAGTCAGTATTCAGAATTCAGATTTCAAAACTCAGAACCCAGAATTCAGAGCTCAGAATTCAGATCTCAAAACAGAGCACTCAGGATTCCGAACTCAGAACTCAGAACTCATAATTGAGAATCCACAACTCAGAAGGCTGAACCAATAACTCAGAACTCAGAATTCAGAATTGAAAACACAGAATTCAGAACTCAGACCAAAGAACTGAGAACAAACAACTATAAACAAAAACAAAGAAGTTAGAACTCATAACGCAGAACTCAGATTTCACAACTCAGAAAACAAAATTCAGAACTCAGAATTAACAATACCGAACACAGAACTCAGATTTCAGAACTCAGAACACAGAATTCAGAACTCAGGATTCAGATCTCAAAATTCACAACTCAGAAACAGACTCAGATATCAGATTACAGAACATAGAATTCAGAATTCAGAAATCAGAATTCAGATCTCAGTATTGAGATCTCTAATGTCGAAACTCAGGTATTCGATTTCACAAATCAGAACTCAGAAATCAGAATTCAGAACTCAGATGTCCGGATTCAGAACGCTATACTCAGGATTCAGAACTCAGATCTCCGAATTCAGAACTCAGAACTCAGGTCTCAGAACTCAGCATTCAGAGCTCAGAACTCAGAATTCAAAATTCAGAACTGAGAACTCTGAATTCAGAACTCAAACACCGGAATTCTGAATTCAGACCAAAGTAATCAGAATTCAGAATTCGGAAGTGAGAACTCAGAATTCAAAACTCAGAACTCAAAAGTGTAAACCCAAAACTCAGATTTCAGAACTCAGTACACAGAACTTGGAGCTCCGAATTCAGACATCAGAATTCAGAACTGAGAACTAATAGCTCTAAACTCAAGACACGGAAGTCAGTATTCAGAATTCAGATTTCAAAACTCAGAACCCAGAATTCAGAGCTCAGAATTCAGAGCTCAGGACTGAGCACTCAGGATTCCGAACTCAGAACTCAGAACTCAGAACTCAGAATCCACAACTCAGAAGGCTGAACCAATAACTCAGAACTCAGAATTCAGAACTGAAAACACAGAATTCAGAACTCAGACCAAAGAACTGAGAACAAACAACTATAAACAAAAACAAAGAAGTTAGAAATCATAACACAGAACTCAGATTTCACAACTCAGAAAACAAAATTCAGAACTCAGAATTAACAATACCGAACACAGAACTCAGATTTCAGAACTCAGAACACAGAATTCAGAACTCAGGATTCAGATCTCAAAATTCACAACTCAGAAACAGACTCAGATATCAGATTACAGAACACAGAATTCAGAATTCAGAAATCAGAATTCAGATCTCAGAATTGAGATCTCTAATGTAGAAACTCAGGTATTCGATTTCACAAATCAGAACTCAGAACTCAGAAATCAGAATTCAGAACTCAGATGTCCGAATTCAGAACTCAATACTCAGGATTCAGAACTCAGATCTCCGAATTCAGAACTCAGAACTCAGGTTTCAGAACTCAGCATTCAGCGCTCAGAACTCACAATTCAAAATTCAGACCTGAGAACTCTGAATTCAGAACTCAAACACCGGAATTCTGAATTCAGACCTCAGAAATCAGAATTCAGAATTTGGGAAGTGAGAACTCAGAATTCAAAACTCAGAACTCAAAATTATAAAGTCAAAATGCAGAATTCAGAACTCAGGACCGAAAACTCAGATTTCAGAACTCAGTACACAGAATGTGGAGCTCCGAATTCAGACATCAGAATTCAGAACTGAGAACCAATAGCTCTAAACTCAAGGCACGGAAGTCAGTATTCAGAATTCAGATTTCAAAACTCAGAACCCAGAATTCAGAGCTCAGAATTCAGATCTCAGAACAGAGCACTCAGTATTCCGAACTCAGAAATCAGATGCTAAATCTCAGAACTCAGAAGAGAGCGTTCAGATCTCAGAGTTCAAAATTCAGAACACAGAATTTAAAACACAGAATTCAAAACTCAGAACTCAGAATTAGGAACTCAGAAATGAGAACTCAGAATTCAGAATTCAGAATTCAAAACTTGGATTCACAACTGTCAAATCACAACAAAGACATTACAGTACTGAACTCAGAACTCAGATTTCAGATTTCAGAACTCAGGACACAGAATTCAGAACTCGGAATTCAGAATTCAGATTTTAGAATTTAGAACTCAGTACTCAGAATTCAAAATATTGAATGAAGAATTGTGAACTCAAAATTCAGAGGTCAGCAGAACTCAGCAATCAGAAGTCAGAAATCGGAACCTAGAACTTAGAACTCAGAATACAACCACCGGAATTCTCAATACAAAACTCAGAACTCAGAACTCAGAGCTCAGAATTCAGAATTCAAAACACAGAACACAGATCTCAGATTTCAGATCTCAAATTTCAGAGCTCATAACTCAGGATTGATATCTCAAAATTCAGAATTTAGAAATCAGAACTCAAACGTCTAATCTTAGAAATTCGAACTCACAATTCAGAATTCAGAATTCAGAACTCAGAACTCAGGATTCAGATTCAGATCTCCGAATTCAGAACTCAGAACTCAGGTCTCAGAACTCAGGACTCAGAGCTCAGAACTCAGAATTCAAAATTCAGAACTGAGTACTCAGAATTCAGAACTCAGACCGCGGAATTCAGAACTCAGACCCAGGAATTCTGAATTCAGAATTGGGAAGTGAGAACTCAGAATTCAAAGTTCAGAACACAAAATATTAACTCAAAATGCAGAATTCAAAACTCAGAACTCAAAACTCAGATTTCAGAACTCAGTACACAGAATGTGGAGATCCGAATTCAGACATCAGAATTCAGAACTGAGAACTAATGGCTCTAAACTCAAGGCACGGAAGTCAGTATTCAGAATTCAGATTTCAAAACTCAGAACCCAGAATTCAGAGCTCAGAATTCAGATCTCAGAACAGAGCACTCAGTATTCCGAACTCAGAAATCAGATGTTAGAACTCTGAACACAGAAGAGAGCGTTCAGATCTCAGAGTTCAAAATTCAGAACACAGAATTCAGAACTCAGAACTTAGAATTAGGAACTCAGAAATGAGAACTCTGAATTCAGAACTCAGACCTCCAAATATTGATGTCAGAACTCAGAAATCAGAACTCATTATCCATAATTCAGAATTCAATACTCGGAACTCACAACTATAAAATCAAAACAAAGAATTTACAGTACTGAACTCAGAACTCAGAACACAGAATTTCGAACGCAGAATTCAGAATTCAGAACTGAGAATTTAGAACTCAGTACTCAGAACTCAGAATACTGAATGAAGAATTGTGAACTCAAAATTCAGAAATCAGCAGAACTCAGTAATCAGAACTCAGAAATTGGAACCTAGAACTTAGAAATCAGAGTACAGCAACCGGAATCCTCAATACAGAACTCAGAATTCAGAACTGGGAACTCAGAATTCAGAATTCAGAACACAGAACACAGATCTCAGATTTCAGATTTCAGATTTCAGAATTCAGAAGTCATGATTCAGATCTCAAAATTCAGAATTCAAAATTCAGAAGTCAAAAGTCTAAACTCAAAAATTCGTTCTCAGAAATCAGGATTCAGAATTCAGAATTCAGAACTCAGAACTGAGGATTTCGAACTCAGATCCCGAAATTCAGTACACAGAAATCAGGTCTCAGAAATCAGGATTCAGAGCTCAGAACGCAGAATTCAAAATTCAGAACTGAGAACTCAGAATTCAGAACTCCAACACCAGAATTCTGAATTCAGACCAAAGTAATCAGAATTCAGAATTGCGAAGTGAGAACTCAGAATTCAAAACTCAGAACTCAAAAGTATAAACTCAAAATGCAGAACTCAGAAATGAGATCTCCGAATTCAGAACTCAGACCTCCAAATATTGATGTCAGAACTCAGAAACCAGAACTCATTATCCAGAATTCAGAATTCAATGCTCGGAACTCACAAGTATAAAATCAAAACAAAGAATTTACAGTACTGAAGTCAGAACTCAGATTTCAGAACTCAGAACACAGAATTCAGAACTCAGAATTCAGAATTCAGAACTGAGAATTTAGAACTCAGTACTCAGAATTCAGAATACTGAATGAAGAATTGTGAACTCAAAATTCAGAAATCAGCAGAACTCAGCAATCAGAAGTCAGAAATCGGAACCTAGAACTTAGAACGCAGAATACAGCAACCAGAATTCGCAATACAGAACTCAGAATTCAGAACTCAGGCTCAGAATTCAGAATTGAGAACTCAGAACACAGATCTTAGGTTTCAGATCTCCGAATTCAGAACTCAGAAGTCAGGATTCAGAATTCAGATCTCCAAATTCAGAACTCAGAACTCAGCATTCAGAGCTCAGAACTCAGAATTCAAAATTCAGAACTGAGAACTCTGAATTCAGAACTCAAACACCGGAAGTCTGAATTCAGACCAAAGTAATCAGAATTCAGAATTCGGAAGTGAGAACTCAGAATTCAAAACTCAGAACTCAAAAGTGTAAACCCAAAACTCAGATTTCAGAACTCAGTACACAGAACTTGGAGCTCCGAATTCAGACATCAGAATTCAGAACTGAAAACTAATAGCTCTAAACTCAAGACACGGAAGTCAGTATTCAGAATTCAGATTTCAAAACTCAGAACCCAGAATTCAGAGCTCAGAATTCAGAGCTCAGAACTGAGCACTCAGGATTCCGAACTCAGAACTCAGAACTCAGAATTCAGAATCCACAACTCAGAAGGCTGAACCAATAACTCAGAACTCAGAATTCAGAACTGAAAACACAGAATTCAGAACTCAGACCAAAGAACTGAGAACAAACAACTATAAACAAAAACAAAGAAGTTAGAAATCATAACACAGAACTCAGATTTCACAACTCAGAAAACAAAATTCAGAACTCAGAATTAACAATACCGAACACAGAACTCAGATTTCAGAACTCAGAACACAGAATTCAGAACTCAGGATTCAGATCTCAAAATTCAGAACTCAGAAAACAGACTTAGATATCAGATTTCGGAACACAGAATTCAGAATTCAGAAATCAGAATTCAGATCTCAGAATTGAGATCTCTAATGTCGAAACTCAGGTATTCGATTTCACAAATCAGAATTCAGAAATCAGAATTCAGAACTCAGATGTCCGAATTCAGAACTCAATACTCAGGATTCAGAACTCAGATCTCCGAATTCAGAACTCAGAAATCAGGAATCATAACTCAGATCTCCAAATTCAGAACTCAGAACTCAGGTTTCAGAACTCAGCATTCAGCGCTCAGAACTCAGAATTCAAAATTCAGAACTGAGAACTCTGAATTCAGAACTCAAACACCGGAATTCTGAATTCAGACCAAAGTAATCAGAATTCAGAATTCGGAAGTGAGAACTCAGAATTCAAAACTCAGAACTCAAAAGTGTAAACCCAAAACTCAGATTTCAGAACTCAGTACACAGAACTTGGAGCTCCGAATTCAGACATCAGAATTCAGAACTGAGAACTAATAGCTCTAAACTCAAGACACGGAAGTCAGTATTCAGAATTCAGATTTCAAAACTCAGAACCCAGAATTCAGAGCTCAGAATTCAGAGCTCAGGACTGAGCACTCAGGATTCCGAACTCAGAACTCAGAACTCAGAATTCAGAATCCACAACTCAGAAGGCTGAACCTATAACTCAGAACTCAGAATTCAGAACTGAAAACACAGAATTCAGAACTCAGACCAAAGAACTGAGAACAAACAACTATAAACAAAAACAAAGAAGTTAGAACTCATAACGCAGAACTCAGATTTCAGAATTCAGAAAACAAAATTCAGAACTCAGAATTAACAATACCGAACACAGATCTCAAAATTTAGAACTCAGAACACAGACTCAGACATAAGATTTCAGAACACAGAATTCAGAATTCAGAAAACAGAATTCAGATCTCAGAATTTAGAACTCTAAAGTCCAAAATCAGAAATTCAATCTCACAACTCAGAATTCAGAATTCAGAATTCAGAACTCAGATGTCCGAAATCAGAACTCAATACTCAGGATTCAGAACTCAGAATTCAAAATTCAGAACTCAGATCTCAGGATTCAGAATTCAGATGTCCAAATTCAGAGCTCAGAACTCAGGTCTCAGAACTCAGGATTCAGAGCTCAGAACTCAGAATTCAAAATTCAGAACTGAGAAGTCTGAATACAGAACTCAAACACCGGAATTCAGAATTCAGAAAAAGTAATCAGAATTCAGAATTGGGAAGTGAGAACTCAGAATTCAAAACTCAGAACTCAAAATTATAAAGTCAAAATGCAGAATTCAGAAATCAGTACACAGAATTTGGAGCTCAGAATTCAGACATCAGAATTCAGAACTGAGAACCAATAGCTGTAAACTCAAGGCACGGAAGTCAGTATTCAGAATTCAGATTTCAAATCTCAGAACCCAGAATTCAGAGCTCAGAATTCAGATCTCAGAACAGAGCACTCAGTATTCCGAACTCAGAAATCAGATGTTAGAACTCTGAACACAGAAGAGAGCATTCAGATCTCAGAGTTCAAAATTCAGAACACAGAATTCAGAACTCAGAACTTAGAATTAGGAATTCAGAAATGAGAACTCTGAATTCAGAACTCAGACCTCCAAATATTGATGTCAGAACTCAGAAATCAGAACTCATTATCCATAATTCAGAATTCAATACTCGGAACTCACAACTATAAAATCAAAACAAAGACTTTACAGTACTGAACTCAGAACTCAGATTTCAGAACTCAGAACACAGAATTTCGAACGCAGAATTCAGAATTCAGAACTGAGAATTTAGAACTCAGTACTCAGAACTCAGAATACTGAATGAAGAATTGTGAACTCAAAATTCAGAAATCAGCAGAACTCAGTAATCAGAACTCAGAAATCGGAACCTAGAACTTAGAACTCAGAGTACAGCAACCGGAATTCTCAATACAGAACTCAGAATTCAGAACTGAGAAATCAGAATTCAGAATTCAGAACTGAGAATTTAGCACTCAGTACTCAGAACTCATAATACTGAATGAAGAAATGTGAACTCAAAATTCAGAAATCAGCAGAACTCAGTAATCAGAACTCAGAAATCGGAACCTAGAACTTAGAACTCAGAGTACAGCACCCGGAATTCTCAATACAGAACTCAGAATTCAGAACTGAGAACTCAGAATTCAGAATTCAGAACACAGAACACAGATCTCAGATTTCAGATTTCAGATTTCAGATCTCAAAATTCAGAACTCAGAACTCAGGTCTCAAATGTCTAAACTCAAAAATTCGTTCTCAGAAATCAGGATTCAGAATTCAGAATTCAGAACTCAGAACTGAGGATTTCGAACTCAGATCCCGAAATTCAGTACACAGAACTCAGGTCTCTGAACTCAGGACTCAGATCTCAGAACTCAGAATTCAAAATTCAGAACTGAGAACTCTGAATTCAGAACTCAAACACCAGAATTCTGAATTCAGACCAAAGTAATCAGAATTCAGAATTGGGAAGTGAGAACTCAGAATTCAAAACTCAGAACTCAAAAGTATAAACTCAAAATGCAGAACTCGGAAATCAGAACTCCGAATTCAGAACTCAGACCTCCAAATATTGATGTCAGAACTCAGAAACCAGAACTCATTATCCAGAATTCAGAATTCAATGCTCGGAACTCACAAGTATAAAATCCAGACAAAGAATTTACACTACTGAAATCAGAACTCAGATTTCAGAACTCAGAACACAGAATTCAGAACTCAGAATTCAGAATTCAGAACTGAGAATTTAGAACTCAGTACTCAGAATTCAGAATACTGAATGAAGAATTGTGAACTCAAAGTTCAGAAATCAGCAGAACTCAGCAATCAGAAGTCAGAAATCGGAACCTAGAACTTAGAACGCAGCATACAGCAACCAGAATTCACAATACAGAACTCAGAATTCAGAACTCAGGCTCAGAACACAGATCTTAGGTTTCAGATCTCCGAATTCAGAACTCAGAAGTCAGGATTCAGAATTCAGATCTCCAAATTCAGAACTCAGAACTCAGGTCTCAGAACTCAGCATTCAGAGTTCAGAACTCAGAATTCAGAAATGATGACTCAGAACTTGGAATTCAGAACTCAGAAATCACAACTCAGTATTCAGAACCCAGAATTCATAACCCATAATTCTCACCTTAGAATTCCGAACTCAGAATTCAAACTCGAATATCAGAACTGGGAAATGAGTATTTGGAACTCAGACTACGGACTTCATAACTTAGAATTCAGAACAAAGAACTCAGTTCTCAGCACTCAGAAATCAGAACTCAGAACTCAGAATTCACACCTTAGAATTCGGAACTCAGAATCCTAAGTCAGAATTCAAAACTTGGAAATCAGAATTTGGAACTCAGAATACGGAATTCAGAACACAGAACTCAGAATTCAGAACTCAGTTCTCAGAACTCAGAACACAGTGTGGAGTACTCATGATTCAGAACTCAGAATTCACACCTTAGAATTCGGAACTCAGAATTCAGAACACACAATTCAGAACTCAAAACGCAGAAATCAGAACTGTAACTCAGAATTGTGAAATCAGAACTCAGAATTCAGAACGCAATGGAGAACTTTGAAGTCAGAACTCAGAATCAATTACTCAGGGTACGTAACTCAGAATCCACGACTCAGAAATCAGAACTGAGATACAGATCTCAGAATTCAAAATTCAGAATTCAGAAGTCCGAATTCAGAACCGGAACACAGAATTCGGAACTCAGAACTTAACATTCAGTACTCAGAATTCAGAACTCAGAAATCTCAACTCTGAAGTCTGGTCACAGAATTCACAACTCTGAAATCAGAATACAGACTGTAGAATTTAGAACTCCGAACTCAGAGCTAAGAGCTAAGAGTTGAGAATTCATAACTCAGTATTCAGAACTGAGAAATGAGAACTCAGAACTCAGATGTCACAGCTAAGAATTCAGAACTCAGTTATCAGAACTCACTTATCAGAACTCAGAACACAAAATTCCGGACTCAGTAGTCAGAACTAGAAACTGCGAACTCAGAATTTGTAACTCAGAATTCTGAACTCAGAACTCAGAATTCAGAACGCAATTGAAAAATTTGAACTCAGAACTCAGAATACAGTGCTCAAGATTCAGACCTCAAAATTCAGAACTCGGCACTCATAAAAACATAATGCACAACAAAATCTCAAATCTCAGAATTCAAAACTCAGAAAATAGAAGTAACAACTCAGAATTCAAACTCAGATCTCAGAGTGTAGCACTTGGGATTGAGAATTCATGCCTCAGAACTCAGAACTCAGAATTCAGAATTCAGAGTTCAGAACTCAGCATGACAACTCAGTATTCAGATCTCGCAGTTCAGCACACAGAATTGACAACTTAGAAATCAGAACACACAATACAGTGATCAGTATTCAGAGTTCAGCATGCAGACTCAAACTCACAATTCAGAACTCAGCACTCAGAACTCAGAATGCAGACCTCAGGAACCAGAACTCAGAGTTTACAACCCTGAACTCAGAATTCTCATTTCAGAACTGAAACTCATAACTCAGAACACAAGACTCAGATGTCAGAACTCAGAAGTCAGAACTCAAAACTCAGAACTCAGAACTCAGAACTCGATAGTTAGACTTCAGAATATAGAACTCAGATATTCGGACTCCTAACTCAGACAAAGAACTCAGAGTTGAAATTTCAGAACTCAGAAGTCACAATTCACCACACAGAATTCGTGACTAGGAATTCATAAATGAGACTCAGTGCTCAAAATTCACAAATCAGAATTCAGAAATCCGAATTCAGAGCCCAGGACACAGAATTCGGAACGCAGAATTCAGAACTCAAAATTCAGTACGCAGAATTCAGAACTCAGAACTCACAACTCTGAATTCTGATCTCAGAATCCACAACTCTGAATTCAGAATACAGGCTTCAGTTTAGAACTCCGAACTCAGATCTCAGAACTAAGACTTGAGAATTCATCACTCAGAACTCAGAATTCAGAAATGATGACTCAGAACTTGGAATTCAGAACTCAGAAATCACAACTCAGTATTCAGAACCCAGAATTCATAACCCAGAATTCTCACCTTAGAATTCTGAACTCAGAATTCAAACTCGAATATCAGAACTGGGAAATGAGTATTTGGAACTCAGACTACGGACTTCATAACTTAGAATTCAGAACAAAGAACTCAGTTCTCAGCACTCAGAAATCAGAACTCAGAACTCAGAATTCACACCTTAGAATTCGGAACTCAGAATCCTAAGTCAGAATTCAAAACTTGGAAATCAGAATTTGGAACTCAGAATACGGAATTCAGAACACAGAACTCAGAATTCAGAACTCAGTTCTCAGAACTCAGAACACAGTGTGGAGTACTCATGATTCAGAACTCAGAATTCACACCTTAGAATTCGGAACTCAGAATTCAGAACACACAATTCAGAACTCAAAACGCAGAAATCAGAACTGTAACTCAGAATTGTGAAATCAGAACTCAGAATTCAGAACGCAATGGAGAACTTTGAAGTCAGAACTCAGAATCAATTACTCAGGGTACGTAACTCAGAATCCACGACTCAGAAATCAGAACTGAGATACAGATCTCAGAATTCAAAATTCAGAATTCAGAAGTCCGAATTCAGAACTGGAACACAGAATTCGGAACTCAGAACTTAACATTCAGTACTCAGAATTCAGAACTCAGAAATCTCAACTCTGAAGTCTGGTCACAGAATTCACAACTCTGAAATCAGAATACAGACTGTAGAATTTAGAACTCCGAACTCAGAGCTAAGAGCTAAGAGTTGAGAATTCATAACTCAGTATTCAGAACTGAGAAATAAGAACTCAGAACTCAGATGTCACAGCTAAGAATTCAGAACTCACTTATCAGAACTCACTTATCAGAACTCAGAACACAAAATTCCGGACTCAGTAGTCAGAACTAGAAACTGCGAACTCAGAATTTGTAACTCAGAATTCTGAACTCAGAACTCAGAATTCAGAACGCAATTGAAAAATTTGAACTCAGAACTCAGAATACAGTGCTCAAGATTCAGACCTCAAAATTCAGAACTCGGCACTCATAAAAACATAATGCACAACAAAATCTCAAATCTCAGAATTCAAAACTCAGAAAATAGAAGTAACAACTCAGAATTCAAACTCAGATCTCAGAGTGTAGCACTTGGGATTGAGAATTCATGCCTCAGAACTCAGAACTCAGAATTCAGAATTCAGAGTTCAGAACTCAGCATGACAACTCAGTATTCAGATCTCGCAGTTCAGCACACAGAATTGACAACTTAGAAATCAGAACACACAATACAGTGATCAGTATTCAGAGTTCAGCATGCAGACTCAAACTCACAATTCAGAACTCAGCACTCAGAACTCAGAATGCAGACCTCAGGAACCAGAACTCAGAGTTTACAACCCTGAACTCAGAATTCTCATTTCAGAACTGAAATTCATAACTCAGAACACAAGACTCAGATGTCAGAACTCAGAAGTCAGAACTCAAAATTCAGAACTCATAACTCAGAACTCGATAGTTAGACTTCAGAATATAGAACTCAGATATTCGGACTCCTAACTCAGACAAAGAACTCAGAGTTGAAATTTCAGAACTCAGAAGTCACAATTCACCACACAGAATTCGTGACTAGGAATTCATAAATGAGACTCAGTTCTCAAAATTCACAAATCAGAATTCAGAAATCCGAATTCAGAGCCCAGGACACAGAATTCGGAACGCAGAATTCAGAACTCAAAATTCAGTACGCAGAATTCAGAACTCAGAACTCACAACTCTGAATTCTGATCTCAGAATCCACAACTCTGAATTCAGAATACAGGCTTCAGTTTAGAACTCCGAACTCAGATCTCAGAACTAAGAGTTGAGAATTCATCACTCAGAACTCAGAATTCAGAAATGATGACTCAGAACTTGGAATTCAGAACTCAGAAATCACAACTCAGTATTCAGAACCCAGAATTCATAACCCAGAATTCTCACCTTAGAATTCTGAACTCAGAATTCAAACTCGAATATCAGAACTGGGAAATGAGTATTTGGAACTCAGACTACGGACTTCATAACTTAGAATTCAGAACAAAGAACTCAGTTCTCAGCACTCAGAAATCAGAACTCAGAACTCAGAATTCACACCTTAGAATTCGGAACTCAGAATCCTAAGTCAGAATTCAAAACTTGGAAATCAGAATTTGGAACTCAGAATACGGAATTCAGAACACAGAACTCAGAATTCAGAACTCAGTTCTCAGAACTCAGAACACAGTGTGGAGTACTCATGATTCAGAACTCAGAATTCACACCTTAGAATTCGGAACTCAGAATTCAGAACACACAATTCAGAACTCAAAACGCAGAAATCAGAACTGTAACTCAGAATTGTGAAATCAGAACTCAGAATTCAGAACGCAATGGAGAACTTTGAAGTCAGAACTCAGAATCAATTACTCAGGGTACGTAACTCAGAATCCACGACTCAGAAATCAGAACTGAGATACAGATCTCAGAATTCAAAATTCAGAATTCAGAAGTCCGAATTCAGAACCGGAACACAGAATTCGGAACTCAGAACTTAACATTCAGTACTCAGAATTCAGAACTCAGAAATCTCAACTCTGAAGTCTGGTCACAGAATTCACAACTCTGAAATCAGAATACAGACTGTAGAATTTAGAACTCCGAACTCAGAGCTAAGAGCTAAGAGTTGAGAATTCATAACTCAGTATTCAGAACTGAGAAATAAGAACTCAGAACTCAGATGTCACAGCTAAGAATTCAGAACTCACTTATCAGAACTCACTTATCAGAACTCAGAACACAAAATTCCGGACTCAGTAGTCAGAACTAGAAACTGCGAACTCAGAATTTGTAACTCAGAATTCTGAACTCAGAACTCAGAATTCAGAACGCAATTGAAAAATTTGAACTCAGAACTCAGAATACAGTGCTCAAGATTCAGACCTCAAAATTCAGAACTCGGCACTCATAAAAACATAATGCACAACAAAATCTCAAATCTCAGAATTCAAAACTCAGAAAATAGAAGTAACAACTCAGAATTCAAACTCAGATCTCAGAGTGTAGCACTTGGGATTGAGAATTCATGCCTCAGAACTCAGAACTCAGAATTCAGAATTCAGAGTTCAGAACTCAGCATGACAACTCAGTATTCAGATCTCGCAGTTCAGCACACAGAATTGACAACTTAGAAATCAGAACACACAATACAGTGATCAGTATTCAGAGTTCAGCATGCAGACTCAAACTCACAATTCAGAACTCAGCACTCAGAACTCAGAATGCAGACCTCAGGAACCAGAACTCAGAGTTTACAACCCTGAACTCAGAATTCTCATTTCAGAACTGAAATTCATAACTCAGAACACAAGACTCAGATGTCAGAACTCAGAAGTCAGAACTCAAAACTCAGAACTCAGAACTCAGAACTCGATAGTTAGACTTCAGAATATAGAACTCAGATATTCGGACTCCTAACTCAGACAAAGAACTCAGAGTTGAAATTTCAGAACTCAGAAGTCACAATTCACCACACAGAATTCGTGACTAGGAATTCATAAATGAGACTCAGTTCTCAAAATTCACAAATCAGAATTCAGAAATCCGAATTCAGAGCCCAGGACACAGAATTCGGAACGCAGAATTCAGAACTCAAAATTCAGTACGCAGAATTCAGAACTCAGAACTCACAACTCTGAATTCTGATCTCAGAATCCACAACTCTGAATTCAGAATACAGGCTTCAGTTTAGAACTCCGAACTCAGATCTCAGAACTAAGAGTTGAGAATTCATCACTCAGAACTCAGAATTCAGAAATGATGACTCAGAACTTGGAATTCAGAACTCAGAAATCACAACTCAGTATTCAGAACCCAGAATTCACAACCCAGAATTCTCACCTTAGAATTCTGAACTCAGAATTCAAACTCGAATATCAGAACTGGGAAATGAGTATTTGGAACTCAGACTACGGACTTCATAACTTAGAATTCAGAACAAAGAACTCAGTTCTCAGCACTCAGAAATCAGAACTCAGAACTCAGAATTCACACCTTAGAATTCGGAACTCAGAATCCTAAGTCAGAATTCAAAACTTGGAAATCAGAATTTGGAACTCAGAATACGGAATTCAGAACACAGAACTCAGAATTCAGAACTCAGTTCTCAGAACTCAGAACACAGTGTGGAGTACTCATGATTCAGAACTCAGAATTCACACCTTAGAATTCGGAACTCAGAATTCAGAACACACAATTCAGAACTCAAAACGCAGAAATCAGAACTGTAACTCAGAATTGTGAAATCAGAACTCAGAATTCAGAACGCAATGGAGAACTTTGAAGTCAGAACTCAGAATCAATTACTCAGGGTACGTAACTCAGAATCCACGACTCAGAAATCAGAACTGAGATACAGAT
This sequence comes from Ochotona princeps, assembly GCF_030435755.1. NCBI lineage: Eukaryota > Metazoa > Chordata > Mammalia > Lagomorpha > Ochotonidae > Ochotona > Ochotona princeps. The sequence goes on from NC_080866.1 coordinate 15,650,701, forward strand.
CTCAGAATTCAAAATTCAGAATTCAGAAGTCCGAATTCAGAACCGGAACACAGAATTCGGAACTCAGAACTTAACATTCAGTACTCAGAATTCAGAACTCAGAAATCTCAACTCTGAATTCTGGTCACAGAATTCACAACTCTGAAATCAGAATACAGACTGTAGAATTTAGAACTCCGAACTCAGAGCTAAGAGCTAAGAGTTGAGAATTCATAACTCAGTATTCAGAACTGAGAAATGAGAACTCAGAACTCAGATGTCACAGCTAAGAATTCAGAACTCAGTTATCAGAACTCACTTATCAGAACTCAGAACACAAAATTCCGGACTCAGTAGTCAGAACTAGAAACTGCGAACTCAGAATTTGTAACTCAGAATTCTGAACTCAGAACTCAGAATTCAGAACGCAATTGAAAAATTTGAACTCAGAACTCAGAATACAGTGCTCAAGATTCAGACCTCAAAATTCAGAACTCGGCACTCATAAAAACATAATGCACAACAAAATCTCAAATCTCAGAATTCAAAACTCAGAAAATAGAAGTAACAACTCAGAATTCAAACTCAGATCTCAGAGTGTAGCACTTGGGATTGAGAATTCATGCCTCAGAACTCAGAACTCAGAATTCAGAATTCAGAGTTCAGAACTCAGCATGACAACTCAGTATTCAGATCTCGCAGTTCAGCACACAGAATTGACAACTTAGAAATCAGAACACACAATACAGTGATCAGTATTCAGAGTTCAGCATGACAACTCAAACTCACAATTCAGAACTCAGCACTCAGAACTCAGAATGCAGACCTCAGGAACCAGAACTCAGAGTTTACAACCCTGAACTCAGAATTCTCATTTCAGAACTGAAACTCATAACTCAGAACACAAGACTCAGATGTCAGAACTCAGAAGTCAGAACTCAAAACTCAGAACTCAGAACTCAGAACTCGATAGTTAGACTTCAGAATATAGAACTCAGATATTCGGACTCCTAACTCAGACAAAGAACTCAGAGTTGAAATTTCAGAACTCAGAAGTCACAATTCACCACACAGAATTCGTGACTAGGAATTCATAAATGAGACTCAGTGCTCAAAATTCACAAATCAGAATTCAGAAATCCGAATTCAGAGCCCAGGACACAGAATTCGGAACGCAGAATTCAGAACTCAAAATTCAGTACGCAGAATTCAGAACTCAGAACTCACAACTCTGAATTCTGATCTCAGAATCCACAACTCTGAATTCAGAATACAGGCTTCAGTTTAGAACTCCGAACTCAGATCTCAGAACTAAGACTTGAGAATTCATCACTCAGAACTCAGAATTCAGAAATGATGACTCAGAACTTGGAATTCAGAACTCAGAAATCACAACTCAGTATTCAGAACCCAGAATTCACAACCCAGAATTCTCACCTTAGAATTCTGAACTCAGAATTCAAACTCGAATATCAGAACTGGGAAATGAGTATTTGGAACTCAGACTACGGACTTCATAACTTAGAATTCAGAACAAAGAACTCAGTTCTCAGCACTCAGAAATCAGAACTCAGAACTCAGAATTCACACCTTAGAATTCGGAACTCAGAATCCTAAGTCAGAATTCAAAACTTGGAAATCAGAATTTGGAACTCAGAATACGGAATTCAGAACACAGAACTCAGAATTCAGAACTCAGTTCTCAGAACTCAGAACACAGTGTGGAGTACTCATGATTCAGAACTCAGAATTCACACCTTAGAATTCGGAACTCAGAATTCAGAACACACAATTCAGAACTCAAAACGCAGAAATCAGAACTGTAACTCAGAATTGTGAAATCAGAACTCAGAATTCAGAACGCAATGGAGAACTTTGAAGTCAGAACTCAGAATCAATTACTCAGGGTACGTAACTCAGAATCCACGACTCAGAAATCAGAACTGAGATACAGATCTCAGAATTCAAAATTCAGAATTCAGAAGTCCGAATTCAGAACCGGAACACAGAATTCGGAACTCAGAACTTAACATTCAGTACTCAGAATTCAGAACTCAGAAATCTCAACTCTGAAGTCTGGTCACAGAATTCACAACTCTGAAATCAGAATACAGACTGTAGAATTTAGAACTCCGAACTCAGAGCTAAGAGCTAAGAGTTGAGAATTCATAACTCAGTATTCAGAACTGAGAAATGAGAACTCAGAACTCAGATGTCACAGCTAAGAATTCAGAACTCACTTATCAGAACTCACTTATCAGAACTCAGAACACAAAATTCCGGACTCAGTAGTCAGAACTAGAAACTGCGAACTCAGAATTTGTAACTCAGAATTCTGAACTCAGAACTCAGAATTCAGAACGCAATTGAAAAATTTGAACTCAGAACTCAGAATACAGTGCTCAAGATTCAGACCTCAAAATTCAGAACTCGGCACTCATAAAAACATAATGCACAACAAAATCTCAAATCTCAGAATTCAAAACTCAGAAAATAGAAGTAACAACTCAGAATTCAAACTCAGATCTCAGAGTGTAGCACTTGGGATTGAGAATTCATGCCTCAGAACTCAGAACTCAGAATTCAGAATTCAGAGTTCAGAACTCAGCATGACAACTCAGTATTCAGATCTCGCAGTTCAGCACACAGAATTGACAACTTAGAAATCAGAACACACAATACAGTGATCAGTATTCAGAGTTCAGCATGCAGACTCAAACTCACAATTCAGAACTCAGCACTCAGAACTCAGAATGCAGACCTCAGGAACCAGAACTCAGAGTTTACAACCCTGAACTCAGAATTCTCATTTCAGAACTGAAACTCATAACTCAGAACACAAGACTCAGATGTCAGAACTCAGAAGTCAGAACTCAAAACTCAGAACTCAGAACTCAGAACTCGATAGTTAGACTTCAGAATATAGAACTCAGATATTCGGACTCCTAACTCAGACAAAGAACTCAGAGTTGAAATTTCAGAACTCAGAAGTCACAATTCACCACACAGAATTCGTGACTAGGAATTCATAAATGAGACTCAGTGCTCAAAATTCACAAATCAGAATTCAGAAATCCGAATTCAGAGCCCAGGACACAGAATTCGGAACGCAGAATTCAGAACTCAAAATTCAGTACGCAGAATTCAGAACTCAGAACTCACAACTCTGAATTCTGATCTCAGAATCCACAACTCTGAATTCAGAATACAGGCTTCAGTTTAGAACTCCGAACTCAGATCTCAGAACTAAGACTTGAGAATTCATCACTCAGAACTCAGAATTCAGAAATGATGACTCAGAACTTGGAATTCAGAACTCAGAAATCACAACTCAGTATTCAGAACCCAGAATTCACAACCCAGAATTCTCACCTTAGAATTCTGAACTCAGAATTCAAACTCGAATATCAGAACTGGGAAATGAGTATTTGGAACTCAGACTACGGACTTCATAACTTAGAATTCAGAACAAAGAACTCAGTTCTCAGCACTCAGAAATCAGAACTCAGAACTCAGAATTCACACCTTAGAATTCGGAACTCAGAATCCTAAGTCAGAATTCAAAACTTGGAAATCAGAATTTGGAACTCAGAATACGGAATTCAGAACACAGAACTCAGAATTCAGAACTCAGTTCTCAGAACTCAGAACACAGTGTGGAGTACTCATGATTCAGAACTCAGAATTCACACCTTAGAATTCGGAACTCAGAATTCAGAACACACAATTCAGAACTCAAAACGCAGAAATCAGAACTGTAACTCAGAATTGTGAAATCAGAACTCAGAATTCAGAACGCAATGGAGAACTTTGAAGTCAGAACTCAGAATCAATTACTCAGGGTACGTAACTCAGAATCCACGACTCAGAAATCAGAACTGAGATACAGATCTCAGAATTCAAAATTCAGAATTCAGAAGTCCGAATTCAGAACCGGAACACAGAATTCGGAACTCAGAACTTAACATTCAGTACTCAGAATTCAGAACTCAGAAATCTCAACTCTGAAGTCTGGTCACAGAATTCACAACTCTGAAATCAGAATACAGACTGTAGAATTTAGAACTCCGAACTCAGAGCTAAGAGCTAAGAGTTGAGAATTCATAACTCAGTATTCAGAACTGAGAAATGAGAACTCAGAACTCAGATGTCACAGCTAAGAATTCAGAACTCACTTATCAGAACTCACTTATCAGAACTCAGAACACAAAATTCCGGACTCAGTAGTCAGAACTAGAAACTGCGAACTCAGAATTTGTAACTCAGAATTCTGAACTCAGAACTCAGAATTCAGAACGCAATTGAAAAATTTGAACTCAGAACTCAGAATACAGTGCTCAAGATTCAGACCTCAAAATTCAGAACTCGGCACTCATAAAAACATAATGCACAACAAAATCTCAAATCTCAGAATTCAAAACTCAGAAAATAGAAGTAACAACTCAGAATTCAAACTCAGATCTCAGAGTGTAGCACTTGGGATTGAGAATTCATGCCTCAGAACTCAGAACTCAGAATTCAGAATTCAGAGTTCAGAACTCAGCATGACAACTCAGTATTCAGATCTCGCAGTTCAGCACACAGAATTGACAACTTAGAAATCAGAACACACAATACAGTGATCAGTATTCAGAGTTCAGCATGCAGACTCAAACTCACAATTCAGAACTCAGCACTCAGAACTCAGAATGCAGACCTCAGGAACCAGAACTCAGAGTTTACAACCCTGAACTCAGAATTCTCATTTCAGAACTGAAACTCATAACTCAGAACACAAGACTCAGATGTCAGAACTCAGAAGTCAGAACTCAAAACTCAGAACTCAGAACTCAGAACTCGATAGTTAGACTTCAGAATATAGAACTCAGATATTCGGACTCCTAACTCAGACAAAGAACTCAGAGTTGAAATTTCAGAACTCAGAAGTCACAATTCACCACACAGAATTCGTGACTAGGAATTCATAAATGAGACTCAGTTCTCAAAATTCACAAATCAGAATTCAGAAATCCGAATTCAGAGCCCAGGACACAGAATTCGGAACGCAGAATTCAGAACTCAAAATTCAGTACGCAGAATTCAGAACTCAGAACTCACAACTCTGAATTCTGATCTCAGAATCCACAACTCTGAATTCAGAATACAGGCTTCAGTTTAGAACTCCGAACTCAGATCTCAGAACTAAGACTTGAGAATTCATCACTCAGAACTCAGAATTCAGAAATGATGACTCAGAACTTGGAATTCAGAACTCAGAAATCACAACTCAGTATTCAGAACCCAGAATTCACAACCCAGAATTCTCACCTTAGAATTCTGAACTCAGAATTCAAACTCGAATATCAGAACTGGGAAATGAGTATTTGGAACTCAGACTACGGACTTCATAACTTAGAATTCAGAACAAAGAACTCAGTTCTCAGCACTCAGAAATCAGAACTCAGAACTCAGAATTCACACCTTAGAATTCGGAACTCAGAATCCTAAGTCAGAATTCAAAACTTGGAAATCAGAATTTGGAACTCAGAATACGGAATTCAGAACACAGAACTCAGAATTCAGAACTCAGTTCTCAGAACTCAGAACACAGTGTGGAGTACTCATGATTCAGAACTCAGAATTCACACCTTAGAATTCGGAACTCAGAATTCAGAACACACAATTCAGAACTCAAAACGCAGAAATCAGAACTGTAACTCAGAATTGTGAAATCAGAACTCAGAATTCAGAACGCAATGGAGAACTTTGAAGTCAGAACTCAGAATCAATTACTCAGGGTACGTAACTCAGAATCCACGACTCAGAAATCAGAACTGAGATACAGATCTCAGAATTCAAAATTCAGAATTCAGAAGTCCGAATTCAGAACCGGAACACAGAATTCGGAACTCAGAACTTAACATTCAGTACTCAGAATTCAGAACTCAGAAATCTCAACTCTGAAGTCTGGTCACAGAATTCACAACTCTGAAATCAGAATACAGACTGTAGAATTTAGAACTCCGAACTCAGAGCTAAGAGCTAAGAGTTGAGAATTCATAACTCAGTATTCAGAACTGAGAAATGAGAACTCAGAACTCAGATGTCACAGCTAAGAATTCAGAACTCACTTATCAGAACTCACTTATCAGAACTCAGAACACAAAATTCCGGACTCAGTAGTCAGAACTAGAAACTGCGAACTCAGAATTTGTAACTCAGAATTCTGAACTCTGAACTCAGAATTCAGAACGCAATTGAAAAATTTGAACTCAGAACTCAGAATACAGTGCTCAAGATTCAGACCTCAAAATTCAGAACTCGGCACTCATAAAAACATAATGCACAACAAAATCTCAAATCTCAGAATTCAAAACTCAGAAAATAGAAGTAACAACTCAGAATTCAAACTCAGATCTCAGAGTGTAGCACTTGGGATTGAGAATTCATGCCTCAGAACTCAGAACTCAGAATTCAGAATTCAGAGTTCAGAACTCAGCATGACAACTCAGTATTCAGATCTCGCAGTTCAGCACACAGAATTGACAACTTAGAAATCAGAACACACAATACAGTGATCAGTATTCAGAGTTCAGCATGACAACTCAAACTCACAATTCAGAACTCAGCACTCAGAACTCAGAATGCAGACCTCAGGAACCAGAACTCAGAGTTTACAACCCTGAACTCAGAATTCTCATTTCAGAACTGAAACTCATAACTCAGAACACAAGACTCAGATGTCAGAACTCAGAAGTCAGAACTCAAAACTCAGAACTCAGAACTCAGAACTCGATAGTTAGACTTCAGAATATAGAACTCAGATATTCGGACTCCTAACTCAGACAAAGAACTCAGAGTTGAAATTTCAGAACTCAGAAGTCACAATTCACCACACAGAATTCGTGACTAGGAATTCATAAATGAGACTCAGTGCTCAAAATTCACAAATCAGAATTCAGAAATCCGAATTCAGAGCCCAGGACACAGAATTCGGAACGCAGAATTCAGAACTCAAAATTCAGTACGCAGAATTCAGAACTCAGAACTCACAACTCTGAATTCTGATCTCAGAATCCACAACTCTGAATTCAGAATACAGGCTTCAGTTTAGAACTCCGAACTCAGATCTCAGAACTAAGACTTGAGAATTCATCACTCAGAACTCAGAATTCAGAAATGATGACTCAGAACTTGGAATTCAGAACTCAGAAATCACAACTCAGTATTCAGAACCCAGAATTCACAACCCAGAATTCTCACCTTAGAATTCTGAACTCAGAATTCAAACTCGAATATCAGAACTGGGAAATGAGTATTTGGAACTCAGACTACGGACTTCATAACTTAGAATTCAGAACAAAGAACTCAGTTCTCAGCACTCAGAAATCAGAACTCAGAACTCAGAATTCACACCTTAGAATTCGGAACTCAGAATCCTAAGTCAGAATTCAAAACTTGGAAATCAGAATTTGGAACTCAGAATACGGAATTCAGAACACAGAACTCAGAATTCAGAACTCAGTTCTCAGAACTCAGAACACAGTGTGGAGTACTCATGATTCAGAACTCAGAATTCACACCTTAGAATTCGGAACTCAGAATTCAGAACACACAATTCAGAACTCAAAACGCAGAAATCAGAACTGTAACTCAGAATTGTGAAATCAGAACTCAGAATTCAGAACGCAATGGAGAACTTTGAAGTCAGAACTCAGAATCAATTACTCAGGGTACGTAACTCAGAATCCACGACTCAGAAATCAGAACTGAGATACAGATCTCAGAATTCAAAATTCAGAATTCAGAAGTCCGAATTCAGAACCGGAACACAGAATTCGGAACTCAGAACTTAACATTCAGTACTCAGAATTCAGAACTCAGAAATCTCAACTCTGAAGTCTGGTCACAGAATTCACAACTCTGAAATCAGAATACAGACTGTAGAATTTAGAACTCCGAACTCAGAGCTAAGAGCTAAGAGTTGAGAATTCATAACTCAGTATTCAGAACTGAGAAATGAGAACTCAGAACTCAGATGTCACAGCTAAGAATTCAGAACTCACTTATCAGAACTCACTTATCAGAACTCAGAACACAAAATTCCGGACTCAGTAGTCAGAACTAGAAACTGCGAACTCAGAATTTGTAACTCAGAATTCTGAACTCAGAACTCAGAATTCAGAACGCAATTGAAAAATTTGAACTCAGAACTCAGAATACAGTGCTCAAGATTCAGACCTCAAAATTCAGAACTCGGCACTCATAAAAACATAATGCACAACAAAATCTCAAATCTCAGAATTCAAAACTCAGAAAATAGAAGTAACAACTCAGAATTCAAACTCAGATCTCAGAGTGTAGCACTTGGGATTGAGAATTCATGCCTCAGAACTCAGAACTCAGAATTCAGAATTCAGAGTTCAGAACTCAGCATGACAACTCAGTATTCAGATCTCGCAGTTCAGCACACAGAATTGACAACTTAGAAATCAGAACACACAATACAGTGATCAGTATTCAGAGTTCAGCATGCAGACTCAAACTCACAATTCAGAACTCAGCACTCAGAACTCAGAATGCAGACCTCAGGAACCAGAACTCAGAGTTTACAACCCTGAACTCAGAATTCTCATTTCAGAACTGAAACTCATAACTCAGAACACAAGACTCAGATGTCAGAACTCAGAAGTCAGAACTCAAAACTCAGAACTCAGAACTCAGAACTCGATAGTTAGACTTCAGAATATAGAACTCAGATATTCGGACTCCTAACTCAGACAAAGAACTCAGAGTTGAAATTTCAGAACTCAGAAGTCACAATTCACCACACAGAATTCGTGACTAGGAATTCATAAATGAGACTCAGTTCTCAAAATTCACAAATCAGAATTCAGAAATCCGAATTCAGAGCCCAGGACACAGAATTCGGAACGCAGAATTCAGAACTCAAAATTCAGTACGCAGAATTCAGAACTCAGAACTCACAACTCTGAATTCTGATCTCAGAATCCACAACTCTGAATTCAGAATACAGGCTTCAGTTTAGAACTCCGAACTCAGATCTCAGAACTAAGACTTGAGAATTCATCACTCAGAACTCAGAATTCAGAAATGATGACTCAGAACTTGGAATTCAGAACTCAGAAATCACAACTCAGTATTCAGAACCCAGAATTCACAACCCAGAATTCTCACCTTAGAATTCTGAACTCAGAATTCAAACTCGAATATCAGAACTGGGAAATGAGTATTTGGAACTCAGACTACGGACTTCATAACTTAGAATTCAGAACAAAGAACTCAGTTCTCAGCACTCAGAAATCAGAACTCAGAACTCAGAATTCACACCTTAGAATTCGGAACTCAGAATCCTAAGTCAGAATTCAAAACTTGGAAATCAGAATTTGGAACTCAGAATACGGAATTCAGAACACAGAACTCAGAATTCAGAACTCAGTTCTCAGAACTCAGAACACAGTGTGGAGTACTCATGATTCAGAACTCAGAATTCACACCTTAGAATTCGGAACTCAGAATTCAGAACACACAATTCAGAACTCAAAACGCAGAAATCAGAACTGTAACTCAGAATTGTGAAATCAGAACTCAGAATTCAGAACGCAATGGAGAACTTTGAAGTCAGAACTCAGAATCAATTACTCAGGGTACGTAACTCAGAATCCACGACTCAGAAATCAGAACTGAGATACAGATCTCAGAATTCAAAATTCAGAATTCAGAAGTCCGAATTCAGAACCGGAACACAGAATTCGGAACTCAGAACTTAACATTCAGTACTCAGAATTCAGAACTCAGAAATCTCAACTCTGAAGTCTGGTCACAGAATTCACAACTCTGAAATCAGAATACAGACTGTAGAATTTAGAACTCCGAACTCAGAGCTAAGAGCTAAGAGTTGAGAATTCATAACTCAGTATTCAGAACTGAGAAATGAGAACTCAGAACTCAGATGTCACAGCTAAGAATTCAGAACTCACTTATCAGAACTCACTTATCAGAACTCAGAACACAAAATTCCGGACTCAGTAGTCAGAACTAGAAACTGCGAACTCAGAATTTGTAACTCAGAATTCTGAACTCTGAACTCAGAATTCAGAACGCAATTGAAAAATTTGAACTCAGAACTCAGAATACAGTGCTCAAGATTCAGACCTCAAAATTCAGAACTCGGCACTCATAAAAACATAATGCACAACAAAATCTCAAATCTCAGAATTCAAAACTCAGAAAATAGAAGTAACAACTCAGAATTCAAACTCAGATCTCAGAGTGTAGCACTTGGGATTGAGAATTCATGCCTCAGAACTCAGAACTCAGAATTCAGAATTCAGAGTTCAGAACTCAGCATGACAACTCAGTATTCAGATCTCGCAGTTCAGCACACAGAATTGACAACTTAGAAATCAGAACACACAATACAGTGATCAGTATTCAGAGTTCAGCATGCAGACTCAAACTCACAATTCAGAACTCAGCACTCAGAACTCAGAATGCAGACCTCAGGAACCAGAACTCAGAGTTTACAACCCTGAACTCAGAATTCTCATTTCAGAACTGAAATTCATAACTCAGAACACAAGACTCAGATGTCAGAACACAGAAGTCAGAACTCAAAACTCAGAACTCAGAACTCAGAACTCGATAGTTAGACTTCAGAATATAGAACTCAGATATTCGGACTCCTAACTCAGACAAAGAACTCAGAGTTGAAATTTCAGAACTCAGAAGTCACAATTCACCACACAGAATTCGTGACTAGGAATTCATAAATGAGACTCAGTTCTCAAAATTCACAAATCAGAATTCAGAAATCCGAATTCAGAGCCCAGGACACAGAATTCGGAACGCAGAATTCAGAACTCAAAATTCAGTACGCAGAATTCAGAACTCAGAACTCACAACTCTGAATTCTGATCTCAGAATCCACAACTCTGAATTCAGAATACAGGCTTCAGTTTAGAACTCCGAACTCAGATCTCAGAACTAAGACTTGAGAATTCATCACTCAGAACTCAGAATTCAGAAATGATGACTCAGAACTTGGAATTCAGAACTCAGAAATCACAACTCAGTATTCAGAACCCAGAATTCACAACCCAGAATTCTCACCTTAGAATTCTGAACTCAGAATTCAAACTCGAATATCAGAACTGGGAAATGAGTATTTGGAACTCAGACTACGGACTTCATAACTTAGAATTCAGAACAAAGAACTCAGTTCTCAGCACTCAGAAATCAGAACTCAGAACTCAGAATTCACACCTTAGAATTCGGAACTCAGAATCCTAAGTCAGAATTCAAAACTTGGAAATCAGAATTTGGAACTCAGAATACGGAATTCAGAACACAGAACTCAGAATTCAGAACTCAGTTCTCAGAACTCAGAACACAGTGTGGAGTACTCATGATTCAGAACTCAGAATTCACACCTTAGAATTCGGAACTCAGAATTCAGAACACACAATTCAGAACTCAAAACGCAGAAATCAGAACTGTAACTCAGAATTGTGAAATCAGAACTCAGAATTCAGAACGCAATGGAGAACTTTGAAGTCAGAACTCAGAATCAATTACTCAGGGTACGTAACTCAGAATCCACGACTCAGAAATCAGAACTGAGATACAGATCTCAGAATTCAAAATTCAGAATTCAGAAGTCCGAATTCAGAACCGGAACACAGAATTCGGAACTCAGAACTTAATATTCAGTACTCAGAATTCAGAACTCAGAAATCTCAACTCTGAATTCTGGTCACAGAATTCACAACTCTGAAATCAGAATACAGACTGTAGAATTTAGAACTCCGAACTCAGAGCTAAGAGCTAAGAGTTGAGAATTCATAACTCAGTATTCAGAACTGAGAAATGAGAACTCAGAACTCAGATGTCACAGCTAAGAATTCAGAACTCACTTATCAGAACTCACTTATCAGAACTCAGAACACAAAATTCCGGACTCAGTAGTCAGAACTAGAAACTGCGAACTCAGAATTTGTAACTCAGAATTCTGAACTCTGAACTCAGAATTCAGAATGCAATTGAAAAATTTGAACTCAGAACTCAGAATACAGTGCTCAAGATTCAGACCTCAAAATTCAGAACTCGGCACTCATAAAAACATAATGCACAACAAAATCTCAAATCTCAGAATTCAAAACTCAGAAAATAGAAGTAACAACTCAGAATTCAAACTCAGATCTCAGAGTGTAGCACTTGGGATTGAGAATTCATGCCTCAGAACTCAGAACTCAGAATTCAGAATTCAGAGTTCAGAACTCAGCATGACAACTCAGTATTCAGATCTCGCAGTTCAGCACACAGAATTGACAACTTAGAAATCAGAACACACAATACAGTGATCAGTATTCAGAGTTCAGCATGCAGACTCAAACTCACAATTCAGAACTCAGCACTCAGAACTCAGAATGCAGACCTCAGGAACCAGAACTCAGAGTTTACAACCCTGAACTCAGAATTCTCATTTCAGAACTGAAACTCATAACTCAGAACACAAGACTCAGATGTCAGAACTCAGAAGTCAGAACTCAAAACTCAGAACTCAGAACTCAGAACTCGATAGTTAGACTTCAGAATATAGAACTCAGATATTCGGACTCCTAACTCAGACAAAGAACTCAGAGTTGAAATTTCAGAACTCAGAAGTCACAATTCACCACACAGAATTCGTGACTAGGAATTCATAAATGAGACTCAGTTCTCAAAATTCACAAATCAGAATTCAGAAATCCGAATTCAGAGCCCAGGACACAGAATTCGGAACGCAGAATTCAGAACTCAAAATTCAGTACGCAGAATTCAGAACTCAGAACTCACAACTCTGAATTCTGATCTCAGAATCCACAACTCTGAATTCAGAATACAGGCTTCAGTTTAGAACTCCGAACTCAGATCTCAGAACTAAGACTTGAGAATTCATCACTCAGAACTCAGAATTCAGAAATGATGACTCAGAACTTGGAATTCAGAACTCAGAAATCACAACTCAGTATTCAGAACCCAGAATTCACAACCCAGAATTCTCACCTTAGAATTCTGAACTCAGAATTCAAACTCGAATATCAGAACTGGGAAATGAGTATTTGGAACTCAGACTACGGACTTCATAACTTAGAATTCAGAACAAAGAACTCAGTTCTCAGCACTCAGAAATCAGAACTCAGAACTCAGAATTCACACCTTAGAATTCGGAACTCAGAATCCTAAGTCAGAATTCAAAACTTGGAAATCAGAATTTGGAACTCAGAATACGGAATTCAGAACACAGAACTCAGAATTCAGAACTCAGTTCTCAGAACTCAGAACACAGTGTGGAGTACTCATGATTCAGAACTCAGAATTCACACCTTAGAATTCGGAACTCAGAATTCAGAACACACAATTCAGAACTCAAAACGCAGAAATCAGAACTGTAACTCAGAATTGTGAAATCAGAACTCAGAATTCAGAACGCAATGGAGAACTTTGAAGTCAGAACTCAGAATCAATTACTCAGGGTACGTAACTCAGAATCCACGACTCAGAAATCAGAACTGAGATACAGATCTCAGAATTCAAAATTCAGAATTCAGAAGTCCGAATTCAGAACCGGAACACAGAATTCGGAACTCAGAACTTAACATTCAGTACTCAGAATTCAGAACTCAGAAATCTCAACTCTGAAGTCTGGTCACAGAATTCACAACTCTGAAATCAGAATACAGACTGTAGAATTTAGAACTCCGAACTCAGAGCTAAGAGCTAAGAGTTGAGAATTCATAACTCAGTATTCAGAACTGAGAAATGAGAACTCAGAACTCAGATGTCACAGCTAAGAATTCAGAACTCACTTATCAGAACTCACTTATCAGAACTCAGAACACAAAATTCCGGACTCAGTAGTCAGAACTAGAAACTGCGAACTCAGAATTTGTAACTCAGAATTCTGAACTCTGAACTCAGAATTCAGAACGCAATTGAAAAATTTGAACTCAGAACTCAGAATACAGTGCTCAAGATTCAGACCTCAAAATTCAGAACTCGGCACTCATAAAAACATAATGCACAACAAAATCTCAAATCTCAGAATTCAAAACTCAGAAAATAGAAGTAACAACTCAGAATTCAAACTCAGATCTCAGAGTGTAGCACTTGGGATTGAGAATTCATGCCTCAGAACTCAGAACTCAGAATTCAGAATTCAGAGTTCAGAACTCAGCATGACAACTCAGTATTCAGATCTCGCAGTTCAGCACACAGAATTGACAACTTAGAAATCAGAACACACAATACAGTGATCAGTATTCAGAGTTCAGCATGCAGACTCAAACTCACAATTCAGAACTCAGCACTCAGAACTCAGAATGCAGACCTCAGGAACCAGAACTCAGAGTTTACAACCCTGAACTCAGAATTCTCATTTCAGAACTGAAATTCATAACTCAGAACACAAGACTCAGATGTCAGAACACAGAAGTCAGAACTCAAAACTCAGAACTCAGAACTCAGAACTCGATAGTTAGACTTCAGAATATAGAACTCAGATATTCGGACTCCTAACTCAGACAAAGAACTCAGAGTTGAAATTTCAGAACTCAGAAGTCACAATTCACCACACAGAATTCGTGACTAGGAATTCATAAATGAGACTCAGTTCTCAAAATTCACAAATCAGAATTCAGAAATCCGAATTCAGAGCCCAGGACACAGAATTCGGAACGCAGAATTCAGAACTCAAAATTCAGTACGCAGAATTCAGAACTCAGAACTCACAACTCTGAATTCTGATCTCAGAATCCACAACTCTGAATTCAGAATACAGGCTTCAGTTTAGAACTCCGAACTCAGATCTCAGAACTAAGACTTGAGAATTCATCACTCAGAACTCAGAATTCAGAAATGATGACTCAGAACTTGGAATTCAGAACTCAGAAATCACAACTCAGTATTCAGAACCCAGAATTCACAACCCAGAATTCTCACCTTAGAATTCTGAACTCAGAATTCAAACTCGAATATCAGAACTGGGAAATGAGTATTTGGAACTCAGACTACGGACTTCATAACTTAGAATTCAGAACAAAGAACTCAGTTCTCAGCACTCAGAAATCAGAACTCAGAACTCAGAATTCACACCTTAGAATTCGGAACTCAGAATCCTAAGTCAGAATTCAAAACTTGGAAATCAGAATTTGGAACTCAGAATACGGAATTCAGAACACAGAACTCAGAATTCAGAACTCAGTTCTCAGAACTCAGAACACAGTGTGGAGTACTCATGATTCAGAACTCAGAATTCACACCTTAGAATTCGGAACTCAGAATTCAGAACACACAATTCAGAACTCAAAACGCAGAAATCAGAACTGTAACTCAGAATTGTGAAATCAGAACTCAGAATTCAGAACGCAATGGAGAACTTTGAAGTCAGAACTCAGAATCAATTACTCAGGGTACGTAACTCAGAATCCACGACTCAGAAATCAGAACTGAGATACAGATCTCAGAATTCAAAATTCAGAATTCAGAAGTCCGAATTCAGAACCGGAACACAGAATTCGGAACTCAGAACTTAATATTCAGTACTCAGAATTCAGAACTCAGAAATCTCAACTCTGAATTCTGGTCACAGAATTCACAACTCTGAAATCAGAATACAGACTGTAGAATTTAGAACTCCGAACTCAGAGCTAAGAGCTAAGAGTTGAGAATTCATAACTCAGTATTCAGAACTGAGAAATGAGAACTCAGAACTCAGATGTCACAGCTAAGAATTCAGAACTCACTTATCAGAACTCACTTATCAGAACTCAGAACACAAAATTCCGGACTCAGTAGTCAGAACTAGAAACTGCGAACTCAGAATTTGTAACTCAGAATTCTGAACTCTGAACTCAGAATTCAGAATGCAATTGAAAAATTTGAACTCAGAACTCAGAATACAGTGCTCAAGATTCAGACCTCAAAATTCAGAACTCGGCACTCATAAAAACATAATGCACAACAAAATCTCAAATCTCAGAATTCAAAACTCAGAAAATAGAAGTAACAACTCAGAATTCAAACTCAGATCTCAGAGTGTAGCACTTGGGATTGAGAATTCATGCCTCAGAACTCAGAACTCAGAATTCAGAATTCAGAGTTCAGAACTCAGCATGACAACTCAGTATTCAGATCTCGCAGTTCAGCACACAGAATTGACAACTTAGAAATCAGAACACACAATACAGTGATCAGTATTCAGAGTTCAGCATGCAGACTCAAACTCACAATTCAGAACTCAGCACTCAGAACTCAGAATGCAGACCTCAGGAACCAGAACTCAGAGTTTACAACCCTGAACTCAGAATTCTCATTTCAGAACTGAAACTCATAACTCAGAACACAAGACTCAGATGTCAGAACTCAGAAGTCAGAACTCAAAACTCAGAACTCAGAACTCAGAACTCGATAGTTAGACTTCAGAATATAGAACTCAGATATTCGGACTCCTAACTCAGACAAAGAACTCAGAGTTGAAATTTCAGAACTCAGAAGTCACAATTCACCACACAGAATTCGTGACTAGGAATTCATAAATGAGACTCAGTTCTCAAAATTCACAAATCAGAATTCAGAAATCCGAATTCAGAGCCCAGGACACAGAATTCGGAACGCAGAATTCAGAACTCAAAATTCAGTACGCAGAATTCAGAACTCAGAACTCACAACTCTGAATTCTGATCTCAGAATCCACAACTCTGAATTCAGAATACAGGCTTCAGTTTAGAACTCCGAACTCAGATCTCAGAACTAAGACTTGAGAATTCATCACTCAGAACTCAGAATTCAGAAATGATGACTCAGAACTTGGAATTCAGAACTCAGAAATCACAACTCAGTATTCAGAACCCAGAATTCACAACCCAGAATTCTCACCTTAGAATTCTGAACTCAGAATTCAAACTCGAATATCAGAACTGGGAAATGAGTATTTGGAACTCAGACTACGGACTTCATAACTTAGAATTCAGAACAAAGAACTCAGTTCTCAGCACTCAGAAATCAGAACTCAGAACTCAGAATTCACACCTTAGAATTCGGAACTCAGAATCCTAAGTCAGAATTCAAAACTTGGAAATCAGAATTTGGAACTCAGAATACGGAATTCAGAACACAGAACTCAGAATTCAGAACTCAGTTCTCAGAACTCAGAACACAGTGTGGAGTACTCATGATTCAGAACTCAGAATTCACACCTTAGAATTCGGAACTCAGAATTCAGAACACACAATTCAGAACTCAAAACGCAGAAATCAGAACTGTAACTCAGAATTGTGAAATCAGAACTCAGAATTCAGAACGCAATGGAGAACTTTGAAGTCAGAACTCAGAATCAATTACTCAGGGTACGTAACTCAGAATCCACGACTCAGAAATCAGAACTGAGATACAGATCTCAGAATTCAAAATTCAGAATTCAGAAGTCCGAATTCAGAACCGGAACACAGAATTCGGAACTCAGAACTTAACATTCAGTACTCAGAATTCAGAACTCAGAAATCTCAACTCTGAAGTCTGGTCACAGAATTCACAACTCTGAAATCAGAATACAGACTGTAGAATTTAGAACTCCGAACTCAGAGCTAAGAGCTAAGAGTTGAGAATTCATAACTCAGTATTCAGAACTGAGAAATGAGAACTCAGAACTCAGATGTCACAGCTAAGAATTCAGAACTCACTTATCAGAACTCACTTATCAGAACTCAGAACACAAAATTCCGGACTCAGTAGTCAGAACTAGAAACTGCGAACTCAGAATTTGTAACTCAGAATTCTGAACTCTGAACTCAGAATTCAGAACGCAATTGAAAAATTTGAACTCAGAACTCAGAATACAGTGCTCAAGATTCAGACCTCAAAATTCAGAACTCGGCACTCATAAAAACATAATGCACAACAAAATCTCAAATCTCAGAATTCAAAACTCAGAAAATAGAAGTAACAACTCAGAATTCAAACTCAGATCTCAGAGTGTAGCACTTGGGATTGAGAATTCATGCCTCAGAACTCAGAACTCAGAATTCAGAATTCAGAGTTCAGAACTCAGCATGACAACTCAGTATTCAGATCTCGCAGTTCAGCACACAGAATTGACAACTTAGAAATCAGAACACACAATACAGTGATCAGTATTCAGAGTTCAGCATGCAGACTCAAACTCACAATTCAGAACTCAGCACTCAGAACTCAGAATGCAGACCTCAGGAACCAGAACTCAGAGTTTACAACCCTGAACTCAGAATTCTCATTTCAGAACTGAAACTCATAACTCAGAACACAAGACTCAGATGTCAGAACTCAGAAGTCAGAACTCAAAACTCAGAACTCAGAACTCAGAACTCGATAGTTAGACTTCAGAATATAGAACTCAGATATTCGGACTCCTAACTCAGACAAAGAACTCAGAGTTGAAATTTCAGAACTCAGAAGTCACAATTCACCACACAGAATTCGTGACTAGGAATTCATAAATGAGACTCAGTTCTCAAAATTCACAAATCAGAATTCAGAAATCCGAATTCAGAGCCCAGGACACAGAATTCGGAACGCAGAATTCAGAACTCAAAATTCAGTACGCAGAATTCAGAACTCAGAACTCACAACTCTGAATTCTGATCTCAGAATCCACAACTCTGAATTCAGAATACAGGCTTCAGTTTAGAACTCCGAACTCAGATCTCAGAACTAAGACTTGAGAATTCATCACTCAGAACTCAGAATTCAGAAATGATGACTCAGAACTTGGAATTCAGAACTCAGAAATCACAACTCAGTATTCAGAACCCAGAATTCACAACCCAGAATTCTCACCTTAGAATTCTGAACTCAGAATTCAAACTCGAATATCAGAACTGGGAAATGAGTATTTGGAACTCAGACTACGGACTTCATAACTTAGAATTCAGAACAAAGAACTCAGTTCTCAGCACTCAGAAATCAGAACTCAGAACTCAGAATTCACACCTTAGAATTCGGAACTCAGAATCCTAAGTCAGAATTCAAAACTTGGAAATCAGAATTTGGAACTCAGAATACGGAATTCAGAACACAGAACTCAGAATTCAGAACTCAGTTCTCAGAACTCAGAACACAGTGTGGAGTACTCATGATTCAGAACTCAGAATTCACACCTTAGAATTCGGAACTCAGAATTCAGAACACACAATTCAGAACTCAAAACGCAGAAATCAGAACTGTAACTCAGAATTGTGAAATCAGAACTCAGAATTCAGAACGCAATGGAGAACTTTGAAGTCAGAACTCAGAATCAATTACTCAGGGTACGTAACTCAGAATCCACGACTCAGAAATCAGAACTGAGATACAGATCTCAGAATTCAAAATTCAGAATTCAGAAGTCCGAATTCAGAACCGGAACACAGAATTCGGAACTCAGAACTTAACATTCAGTACTCAGAATTCAGAACTCAGAAATCTCAACTCTGAATTCTGGTCACAGAATTCACAACTCTGAAATCAGAATACAGACTGTAGAATTTAGAACTCCGAACTCAGAGCTAAGAGCTAAGAGTTGAGAATTCATAACTCAGTATTCAGAACTGAGAAATGAGAACTCAGAACTCAGATGTCACAGCTAAGAATTCAGAACTCACTTATCAGAACTCACTTATCAGAACTCAGAACACAAAATTCCGGACTCAGTAGTCAGAACTAGAAACTGCGAACTCAGAATTTGTAACTCAGAATTCTGAACTCTGAACTCAGAATTCTGAACGCAATTGAAAAATTTGAACTCAGAACTCAGAATACAGTGCTCAAGATTCAGACCTCAAAATTCAGAACTCGGCACTCATAAAAACATAATGCACAACAAAATCTCAAATCTCAGAATTCAAAACTCAGAAAATAGAAGTAACAACTCAGAATTCAAACTCAGATCTCAGAGTGTAGCACTTGGGATTGAGAATTCATGCCTCAGAACTCAGAACTCAGAATTCAGAATTCAGAGTTCAGAACTCAGCATGACAACTCAGTATTCAGATCTCGCAGTTCAGCACACAGAATTGACAACTTAGAAATCAGAACACACAATACAGTGATCAGTATTCAGAGTTCAGCATGCAGACTCAAACTCACAATTCAGAACTCAGCACTCAGAACTCAGAATGCAGACCTCAGGAACCAGAACTCAGAGTTTACAACCCTGAACTCAGAATTCTCATTTCAGAACTGAAACTCATAACTCAGAACACAAGACTCAGATGTCAGAACTCAGAAGTCAGAACTCAAAACTCAGAACTCAGAACTCAGAACTCGATAGTTAGACTTCAGAATATAGAACTCAGATATTCGGACTCCTAACTCAGACAAAGAACTCAGAGTTGAAATTTCAGAACTCAGAAGTCACAATTCACCACACAGAATTCGTGACTAGGAATTCATAAATGAGACTCAGTTCTCAAAATTCACAAATCAGAATTCAGAAATCCGAATTCAGAGCCCAGGACACAGAATTCGGAACGCAGAATTCAGAACTCAAAATTCAGTACGCAGAATTCAGAACTCAGAACTCACAACTCTGAATTCTGATCTCAGAATCCACAACTCTGAATTCAGAATACAGGCTTCAGTTTAGAACTCCGAACTCAGATCTCAGAACTAAGACTTGAGAATTCATCACTCAGAACTCAGAATTCAGAAATGATGACTCAGAACTTGGAATTCAGAACTCAGAAATCACAACTCAGTATTCAGAACCCAGAATTCACAACCCAGAATTCTCACCTTAGAATTCTGAACTCAGAATTCAAACTCGAATATCAGAACTGGGAAATGAGTATTTGGAACTCAGACTACGGACTTCATAACTTAGAATTCAGAACAAAGAACTCAGTTCTCAGCACTCAGAAATCAGAACTCAGAACTCAGAATTCACACCTTAGAATTCGGAACTCAGAATCCTAAGTCAGAATTCAAAACTTGGAAATCAGAATTTGGAACTCAGAATACGGAATTCAGAACACAGAACTCAGAATTCAGAACTCAGTTCTCAGAACTCAGAACACAGTGTGGAGTACTCATGATTCAGAACTCAGAATTCACACCTTAGAATTCGGAACTCAGAATTCAGAACACACAATTCAGAACTCAAAACGCAGAAATCAGAACTGTAACTCAGAATTGTGAAATCAGAACTCAGAATTCAGAACGCAATGGAGAACTTTGAAGTCAGAACTCAGAATCAATTACTCAGGGTACGTAACTCAGAATCCACGACTCAGAAATCAGAACTGAGATACAGATCTCAGAATTCAAAATTCAGAATTCAGAAGTCCGAATTCAGAACCGGAACACAGAATTCGGAACTCAGAACTTAACATTCAGTACTCAGAATTCAGAACTCAGAAATCTCAACTCTGAAGTCTGGTCACAGAATTCACAACTCTGAAATCAGAATACAGACTGTAGAATTTAGAACTCCGAACTCAGAGCTAAGAGCTAAGAGTTGAGAATTCATAACTCAGTATTCAGAACTGAGAAATGAGAACTCAGAACTCAGATGTCACAGCTAAGAATTCAGAACTCACTTATCAGAACTCACTTATCAGAACTCAGAACACAAAATTCCGGACTCAGTAGTCAGAACTAGAAACTGCGAACTCAGAATTTGTAACTCAGAATTCTGAACTCAGAACTCAGAATTCAGAACGCAATTGAAAAATTTGAACTCAGAACTCAGAATACAGTGCTCAAGATTCAGACCTCAAAATTCAGAACTCGGCACTCATAAAAACATAATGCACAACAAAATCTCAAATCTCAGAATTCAAAACTCAGAAAATAGAAGTAACAACTCAGAATTCAAACTCAGATCTCAGAGTGTAGCACTTGGGATTGAGAATTCATGCCTCAGAACTCAGAACTCAGAATTCAGAATTCAGAGTTCAGAACTCAGCATGACAACTCAGTATTCAGATCTCGCAGTTCAGCACACAGAATTGACAACTTAGAAATCAGAACACACAATACAGTGATCAGTATTCAGAGTTCAGCATGCAGACTCAAACTCACAATTCAGAACTCAGCACTCAGAACTCAGAATGCAGACCTCAGGAACCAGAACTCAGAGTTTACAACCCTGAACTCAGAATTCTCATTTCAGAACTGAAACTCATAACTCAGAACACAAGACTCAGATGTCAGAACTCAGAAGTCAGAACTCAAAACTCAGAACTCAGAACTCAGAACTCGATAGTTAGACTTCAGAATATAGAACTCAGATATTCGGACTCCTAACTCAGACAAAGAACTCAGAGTTGAAATTTCAGAACTCAGAAGTCACAATTCACCACACAGAATTCGTGACTAGGAATTCATAAATGAGACTCAGTTCTCAAAATTCACAAATCAGAATTCAGAAATCCGAATTCAGAGCCCAGGACACAGAATTCGGAACGCAGAATTCAGAACTCAAAATTCAGTACGCAGAATTCAGAACTCAGAACTCACAACTCTGAATTCTGATCTCAGAATCCACAACTCTGAATTCAGAATACAGGCTTCAGTTTAGAACTCCGAACTCAGATCTCAGAACTAAGACTTGAGAATTCATCACTCAGAACTCAGAATTCAGAAATGATGACTCAGAACTTGGAATTCAGAACTCAGAAATCACAACTCAGTATTCAGAACCCAGAATTCACAACCCAGAATTCTCACCTTAGAATTCTGAACTCAGAATTCAAACTCGAATATCAGAACTGGGAAATGAGTATTTGGAACTCAGACTACGGACTTCATAACTTAGAATTCAGAACAAAGAACTCAGTTCTCAGCACTCAGAAATCAGAACTCAGAACTCAGAATTCACACCTTAGAATTCGGAACTCAGAATCCTAAGTCAGAATTCAAAACTTGGAAATCAGAATTTGGAACTCAGAATACGGAATTCAGAACACAGAACTCAGAATTCAGAACTCAGTTCTCAGAACTCAGAACACAGTGTGGAGTACTCATGATTCAGAACTCAGAATTCACACCTTAGAATTCGGAACTCAGAATTCAGAACACACAATTCAGAACTCAAAACGCAGAAATCAGAACTGTAACTCAGAATTGTGAAATCAGAACTCAGAATTCAGAACGCAATGGAGAACTTTGAAGTCAGAACTCAGAATCAATTACTCAGGGTACGTAACTCAGAATCCACGACTCAGAAATCAGAACTGAGATACAGATCTCAGAATTCAAAATTCAGAATTCAGAAGTCCGAATTCAGAACCGGAACACAGAATTCGGAACTCAGAACTTAACATTCAGTACTCAGAATTCAGAACTCAGAAATCTCAACTCTGAAGTCTGGTCACAGAATTCACAACTCTGAAATCAGAATACAGACTGTAGAATTTAGAACTCCGAACTCAGAGCTAAGAGCTAAGAGTTGAGAATTCATAACTCAGTATTCAGAACTGAGAAATGAGAACTCAGAACTCAGATGTCACAGCTAAGAATTCAGAACTCACTTATCAGAACTCACTTATCAGAACTCAGAACACAAAATTCCGGACTCAGTAGTCAGAACTAGAAACTGCGAACTCAGAATTTGTAACTCAGAATTCTGAACTCTGAACTCAGAATTCAGAACGCAATTGAAAAATTTGAACTCAGAACTCAGAATACAGTGCTCAAGATTCAGACCTCAAAATTCAGAACTCGGCACTCATAAAAACATAATGCACAACAAAATCTCAAATCTCAGAATTCAAAACTCAGAAAATAGAAGTAACAACTCAGAATTCAAACTCAGATCTCAGAGTGTAGCACTTGGGATTGAGAATTCATGCCTCAGAACTCAGAACTCAGAATTCAGAATTCAGAGTTCAGAACTCAGCATGACAACTCAGTATTCAGATCTCGCAGTTCAGCACACAGAATTGACAACTTAGAAATCAGAACACACAATACAGTGATCAGTATTCAGAGTTCAGCATGCAGACTCAAACTCACAATTCAGAACTCAGCACTCAGAACTCAGAATGCAGACCTCAGGAACCAGAACTCAGAGTTTACAACCCTGAACTCAGAATTCTCATTTCAGAACTGAAACTCATAACTCAGAACACAAGACTCAGATGTCAGAACTCAGAAGTCAGAACTCAAAACTCAGAACTCAGAACTCAGAACTCGATAGTTAGACTTCAGAATATAGAACTCAGATATTCGGACTCCTAACTCAGACAAAGAACTCAGAGTTGAAATTTCAGAACTCAGAAGTCACAATTCACCACACAGAATTCGTGACTAGGAATTCATAAATGAGACTCAGTTCTCAAAATTCACAAATCAGAATTCAGAAATCCGAATTCAGAGCCCAGGACACAGAATTCGGAACGCAGAATTCAGAACTCAAAATTCAGTACGCAGAATTCAGAACTCAGAACTCACAACTCTGAATTCTGATCTCAGAATCCACAACTCTGAATTCAGAATACAGGCTTCAGTTTAGAACTCCGAACTCAGATCTCAGAACTAAGACTTGAGAATTCATCACTCAGAACTCAGAATTCAGAAATGATGACTCAGAACTTGGAATTCAGAACTCAGAAATCACAACTCAGTATTCAGAACCCAGAATTCACAACCCAGAATTCTCACCTTAGAATTCTGAACTCAGAATTCAAACTCGAATATCAGAACTGGGAAATGAGTATTTGGAACTCAGACTACGGACTTCATAACTTAGAATTCAGAACAAAGAACTCAGTTCTCAGCACTCAGAAATCAGAACTCAGAACTCAGAATTCACACCTTAGAATTCGGAACTCAGAATCCTAAGTCAGAATTCAAAACTTGGAAATCAGAATTTGGAACTCAGAATACGGAATTCAGAACACAGAACTCAGAATTCAGAACTCAGTTCTCAGAACTCAGAACACAGTGTGGAGTACTCATGATTCAGAACTCAGAATTCACACCTTAGAATTCGGAACTCAGAATTCAGAACACACAATTCAGAACTCAAAACGCAGAAATCAGAACTGTAACTCAGAATTGTGAAATCAGAACTCAGAATTCAGAACGCAATGGAGAACTTTGAAGTCAGAACTCAGAATCAATTACTCAGGGTACGTAACTCAGAATCCACGACTCAGAAATCAGAACTGAGATACAGATCTCAGAATTCAAAATTCAGAATTCAGAAGTCCGAATTCAGAACCGGAACACAGAATTCGGAACTCAGAACTTAACATTCAGTACTCAGAATTCAGAACTCAGAAATCTCAACTCTGAAGTCTGGTCACAGAATTCACAACTCTGAAATCAGAATACAGACTGTAGAATTTAGAACTCCGAACTCAGAGCTAAGAGCTAAGAGTTGAGAATTCATAACTCAGTATTCAGAACTGAGAAATGAGAACTCAGAACTCAGATGTCACAGCTAAGAATTCAGAACTCACTTATCAGAACTCACTTATCAGAACTCAGAACACAAAATTCCGGACTCAGTAGTCAGAACTAGAAACTGCGAACTCAGAATTTGTAACTCAGAATTCTGAACTCTGAACTCAGAATTCTGAACGCAATTGAAAAATTTGAACTCAGAACTCAGAATACAGTGCTCAAGATTCAGACCTCAAAATTCAGAACTCGGCACTCATAAAAACATAATGCACAACAAAATCTCAAATCTCAGAATTCAAAACTCAGAAAATAGAAGTAACAACTCAGAATTCAAACTCAGATCTCAGAGTGTAGCACTTGGGATTGAGAATTCATGCCTCAGAACTCAGAACTCAGAATTCAGAATTCAGAGTTCAGAACTCAGCATGACAACTCAGTATTCAGATCTCGCAGTTCAGCACACAGAATTGACAACTTAGAAATCAGAACACACAATACAGTGATCAGTATTCAGAGTTCAGCATGCAGACTCAAACTCACAATTCAGAACTCAGCACTCAGAACTCAGAATGCAGACCTCAGGAACCAGAACTCAGAGTTTACAACCCTGAACTCAGAATTCTCATTTCAGAACTGAAATTCATAACTCAGAACACAAGACTCAGATGTCAGAACACAGAAGTCAGAACTCAAAACTCAGAACTCAGAACTCAGAACTCGATAGTTAGACTTCAGAATATAGAACTCAGATATTCGGACTCCTAACTCAGACAAAGAACTCAGAGTTGAAATTTCAGAACTCAGAAGTCACAATTCACCACACAGAATTCGTGACTAGGAATTCATAAATGAGACTCAGTTCTCAAAATTCACAAATCAGAATTCAGAAATCCGAATTCAGAGCCCAGGACACAGAATTCGGAACGCAGAATTCAGAACTCAAAATTCAGTACGCAGAATTCAGAACTCAGAACTCACAACTCTGAATTCTGATCTCAGAATCCACAACTCTGAATTCAGAATACAGGCTTCAGTTTAGAACTCCGAACTCAGATCTCAGAACTAAGACTTGAGAATTCATCACTCAGAACTCAGAATTCAGAAATGATGACTCAGAACTTGGAATTCAGAACTCAGAAATCACAACTCAGTATTCAGAACCCAGAATTCACAACCCAGAATTCTCACCTTAGAATTCTGAACTCAGAATTCAAACTCGAATATCAGAACTGGGAAATGAGTATTTGGAACTCAGACTACGGACTTCATAACTTAGAATTCAGAACAAAGAACTCAGTTCTCAGCACTCAGAAATCAGAACTCAGAACTCAGAATTCACACCTTAGAATTCGGAACTCAGAATCCTAAGTCAGAATTCAAAACTTGGAAATCAGAATTTGGAACTCAGAATACGGAATTCAGAACACAGAACTCAGAATTCAGAACTCAGTTCTCAGAACTCAGAACACAGTGTGGAGTACTCATGATTCAGAACTCAGAATTCACACCTTAGAATTCGGAACTCAGAATTCAGAACACACAATTCAGAACTCAAAACGCAGAAATCAGAACTGTAACTCAGAATTGTGAAATCAGAACTCAGAATTCAGAACGCAATGGAGAACTTTGAAGTCAGAACTCAGAATCAATTACTCAGGGTACGTAACTCAGAATCCACGACTCAGAAATCAGAACTGAGATACAGATCTCAGAATTCAAAATTCAGAATTCAGAAGTCCGAATTCAGAACCGGAACACAGAATTCGGAACTCAGAACTTAACATTCAGTACTCAGAATTCAGAACTCAGAAATCTCAACTCTGAATTCTGG
Organism: Ochotona princeps; assembly: GCF_030435755.1. NCBI lineage: Eukaryota > Metazoa > Chordata > Mammalia > Lagomorpha > Ochotonidae > Ochotona > Ochotona princeps. Next base: position 15,677,915 of record NC_080866.1, read on the forward strand.
TCACAGAATTCACAACTCTGAAATCAGAATACAGACTGTAGAATTTAGAACTCCGAACTCAGAGCTAAGAGCTAAGAGTTGAGAATTCATAACTCAGTATTCAGAACTGAGAAATGAGAACTCAGAACTCAGATGTCACAGCTAAGAATTCAGAACTCACTTATCAGAACTCACTTATCAGAACTCAGAACACAAAATTCCGGACTCAGTAGTCAGAACTAGAAACTGCGAACTCAGAATTTGTAACTCAGAATTCTGAACTCTGAACTCAGAATTCTGAACGCAATTGAAAAATTTGAACTCAGAACTCAGAATACAGTGCTCAAGATTCAGACCTCAAAATTCAGAACTCGGCACTCATAAAAACATAATGCACAACAAAATCTCAAATCTCAGAATTCAAAACTCAGAAAATAGAAGTAACAACTCAGAATTCAAACTCAGATCTCAGAGTGTAGCACTTGGGATTGAGAATTCATGCCTCAGAACTCAGAACTCAGAATTCAGAATTCAGAGTTCAGAACTCAGCATGACAACTCAGTATTCAGATCTCGCAGTTCAGCACACAGAATTGACAACTTAGAAATCAGAACACACAATACAGTGATCAGTATTCAGAGTTCAGCATGCAGACTCAAACTCACAATTCAGAACTCAGCACTCAGAACTCAGAATGCAGACCTCAGGAACCAGAACTCAGAGTTTACAACCCTGAACTCAGAATTCTCATTTCAGAACTGAAATTCATAACTCAGAACACAAGACTCAGATGTCAGAACACAGAAGTCAGAACTCAAAACTCAGAACTCAGAACTCAGAACTCGATAGTTAGACTTCAGAATATAGAACTCAGATATTCGGACTCCTAACTCAGACAAAGAACTCAGAGTTGAAATTTCAGAACTCAGAAGTCACAATTCACCACACAGAATTCGTGACTAGGAATTCATAAATGAGACTCAGTTCTCAAAATTCACAAATCAGAATTCAGAAATCCGAATTCAGAGCCCAGGACACAGAATTCGGAACGCAGAATTCAGAACTCAAAATTCAGTACGCAGAATTCAGAACTCAGAACTCACAACTCTGAATTCTGATCTCAGAATCCACAACTCTGAATTCAGAATACAGGCTTCAGTTTAGAACTCCGAACTCAGATCTCAGAACTAAGACTTGAGAATTCATCACTCAGAACTCAGAATTCAGAAATGATGACTCAGAACTTGGAATTCAGAACTCAGAAATCACAACTCAGTATTCAGAACCCAGAATTCACAACCCAGAATTCTCACCTTAGAATTCTGAACTCAGAATTCAAACTCGAATATCAGAACTGGGAAATGAGTATTTGGAACTCAGACTACGGACTTCATAACTTAGAATTCAGAACAAAGAACTCAGTTCTCAGCACTCAGAAATCAGAACTCAGAACTCAGAATTCACACCTTAGAATTCGGAACTCAGAATCCTAAGTCAGAATTCAAAACTTGGAAATCAGAATTTGGAACTCAGAATACGGAATTCAGAACACAGAACTCAGAATTCAGAACTCAGTTCTCAGAACTCAGAACACAGTGTGGAGTACTCATGATTCAGAACTCAGAATTCACACCTTAGAATTCGGAACTCAGAATTCAGAACACACAATTCAGAACTCAAAACGCAGAAATCAGAACTGTAACTCAGAATTGTGAAATCAGAACTCAGAATTCAGAACGCAATGGAGAACTTTGAAGTCAGAACTCAGAATCAATTACTCAGGGTACGTAACTCAGAATCCACGACTCAGAAATCAGAACTGAGATACAGATCTCAGAATTCAAAATTCAGAATTCAGAAGTCCGAATTCAGAACCGGAACACAGAATTCGGAACTCAGAACTTAACATTCAGTACTCAGAATTCAGAACTCAGAAATCTCAACTCTGAATTCTGGTCACAGAATTCACAACTCTGAAATCAGAATACAGACTGTAGAATTTAGAACTCCGAACTCAGAGCTAAGAGCTAAGAGTTGAGAATTCATAACTCAGTATTCAGAACTGAGAAATGAGAACTCAGAACTCAGATGTCACAGCTAAGAATTCAGAACTCACTTATCAGAACTCACTTATCAGAACTCAGAACACAAAATTCCGGACTCAGTAGTCAGAACTAGAAACTGCGAACTCAGAATTTGTAACTCAGAATTCTGAACTCTGAACTCAGAATTCTGAACGCAATTGAAAAATTTGAACTCAGAACTCAGAATACAGTGCTCAAGATTCAGACCTCAAAATTCAGAACTCGGCACTCATAAAAACATAATGCACAACAAAATCTCAAATCTCAGAATTCAAAACTCAGAAAATAGAAGTAACAACTCAGAATTCAAACTCAGATCTCAGAGTGTAGCACTTGGGATTGAGAATTCATGCCTCAGAACTCAGAACTCAGAATTCAGAATTCAGAGTTCAGAACTCAGCATGACAACTCAGTATTCAGATCTCGCAGTTCAGCACACAGAATTGACAACTTAGAAATCAGAACACACAATACAGTGATCAGTATTCAGAGTTCAGCATGCAGACTCAAACTCACAATTCAGAACTCAGCACTCAGAACTCAGAATGCAGACCTCAGGAACCAGAACTCAGAGTTTACAACCCTGAACTCAGAATTCTCATTTCAGAACTGAAATTCATAACTCAGAACACAAGACTCAGATGTCAGAACACAGAAGTCAGAACTCAAAACTCAGAACTCAGAACTCAGAACTCGATAGTTAGACTTCAGAATATAGAACTCAGATATTCGGACTCCTAACTCAGACAAAGAACTCAGAGTTGAAATTTCAGAACTCAGAAGTCACAATTCACCACACAGAATTCGTGACTAGGAATTCATAAATGAGACTCAGTTCTCAAAATTCACAAATCAGAATTCAGAAATCCGAATTCAGAGCCCAGGACACAGAATTCGGAACGCAGAATTCAGAACTCAAAATTCAGTACGCAGAATTCAGAACTCAGAACTCACAACTCTGAATTCTGATCTCAGAATCCACAACTCTGAATTCAGAATACAGGCTTCAGTTTAGAACTCCGAACTCAGATCTCAGAACTAAGACTTGAGAATTCATCACTCAGAACTCAGAATTCAGAAATGATGACTCAGAACTTGGAATTCAGAACTCAGAAATCACAACTCAGTATTCAGAACCCAGAATTCACAACCCAGAATTCTCACCTTAGAATTCTGAACTCAGAATTCAAACTCGAATATCAGAACTGGGAAATGAGTATTTGGAACTCAGACTACGGACTTCATAACTTAGAATTCAGAACAAAGAACTCAGTTCTCAGCACTCAGAAATCAGAACTCAGAACTCAGAATTCACACCTTAGAATTCGGAACTCAGAATCCTAAGTCAGAATTCAAAACTTGGAAATCAGAATTTGGAACTCAGAATACGGAATTCAGAACACAGAACTCAGAATTCAGAACTCAGTTCTCAGAACTCAGAACACAGTGTGGAGTACTCATGATTCAGAACTCAGAATTCACACCTTAGAATTCGGAACTCAGAATTCAGAACACACAATTCAGAACTCAAAACGCAGAAATCAGAACTGTAACTCAGAATTGTGAAATCAGAACTCAGAATTCAGAACGCAATGGAGAACTTTGAAGTCAGAACTCAGAATCAATTACTCAGGGTACGTAACTCAGAATCCACGACTCAGAAATCAGAACTGAGATACAGATCTCAGAATTCAAAATTCAGAATTCAGAAGTCCGAATTCAGAACCGGAACACAGAATTCGGAACTCAGAACTTAACATTCAGTACTCAGAATTCAGAACTCAGAAATCTCAACTCTGAATTCTGGTCACAGAATTCACAACTCTGAAATCAGAATACAGACTGTAGAATTTAGAACTCCGAACTCAGAGCTAAGAGCTAAGAGTTGAGAATTCATAACTCAGTATTCAGAACTGAGAAATGAGAACTCAGAACTCAGATGTCACAGCTAAGAATTCAGAACTCACTTATCAGAACTCACTTATCAGAACTCAGAACACAAAATTCCGGACTCAGTAGTCAGAACTAGAAACTGCGAACTCAGAATTTGTAACTCAGAATTCTGAACTCTGAACTCAGAATTCTGAACGCAATTGAAAAATTTGAACTCAGAACTCAGAATACAGTGCTCAAGATTCAGACCTCAAAATTCAGAACTCGGCACTCATAAAAACATAATGCACAACAAAATCTCAAATCTCAGAATTCAAAACTCAGAAAATAGAAGTAACAACTCAGAATTCAAACTCAGATCTCAGAGTGTAGCACTTGGGATTGAGAATTCATGCCTCAGAACTCAGAACTCAGAATTCAGAATTCAGAGTTCAGAACTCAGCATGACAACTCAGTATTCAGATCTCGCAGTTCAGCACACAGAATTGACAACTTAGAAATCAGAACACACAATACAGTGATCAGTATTCAGAGTTCAGCATGCAGACTCAAACTCACAATTCAGAACTCAGCACTCAGAACTCAGAATGCAGACCTCAGGAACCAGAACTCAGAGTTTACAACCCTGAACTCAGAATTCTCATTTCAGAACTGAAATTCATAACTCAGAACACAAGACTCAGATGTCAGAACACAGAAGTCAGAACTCAAAACTCAGAACTCAGAACTCAGAACTCGATAGTTAGACTTCAGAATATAGAACTCAGATATTCGGACTCCTAACTCAGACAAAGAACTCAGAGTTGAAATTTCAGAACTCAGAAGTCACAATTCACCACACAGAATTCGTGACTAGGAATTCATAAATGAGACTCAGTTCTCAAAATTCACAAATCAGAATTCAGAAATCCGAATTCAGAGCCCAGGACACAGAATTCGGAACGCAGAATTCAGAACTCAAAATTCAGTACGCAGAATTCAGAACTCAGAACTCACAACTCTGAATTCTGATCTCAGAATCCACAACTCTGAATTCAGAATACAGGCTTCAGTTTAGAACTCCGAACTCAGATCTCAGAACTAAGACTTGAGAATTCATCACTCAGAACTCAGAATTCAGAAATGATGACTCAGAACTTGGAATTCAGAACTCAGAAATCACAACTCAGTATTCAGAACCCAGAATTCACAACCCAGAATTCTCACCTTAGAATTCTGAACTCAGAATTCAAACTCGAATATCAGAACTGGGAAATGAGTATTTGGAACTCAGACTACGGACTTCATAACTTAGAATTCAGAACAAAGAACTCAGTTCTCAGCACTCAGAAATCAGAACTCAGAACTCAGAATTCACACCTTAGAATTCGGAACTCAGAATCCTAAGTCAGAATTCAAAACTTGGAAATCAGAATTTGGAACTCAGAATACGGAATTCAGAACACAGAACTCAGAATTCAGAACTCAGTTCTCAGAACTCAGAACACAGTGTGGAGTACTCATGATTCAGAACTCAGAATTCACACCTTAGAATTCGGAACTCAGAATTCAGAACACACAATTCAGAACTCAAAACGCAGAAATCAGAACTGTAACTCAGAATTGTGAAATCAGAACTCAGAATTCAGAACGCAATGGAGAACTTTGAAGTCAGAACTCAGAATCAATTACTCAGGGTACGTAACTCAGAATCCACGACTCAGAAATCAGAACTGAGATACAGATCTCAGAATTCAAAATTCAGAATTCAGAAGTCCGAATTCAGAACCGGAACACAGAATTCGGAACTCAGAACTTAACATTCAGTACTCAGAATTCAGAACTCAGAAATCTCAACTCTGAATTCTGGTCACAGAATTCACAACTCTGAAATCAGAATACAGACTGTAGAATTTAGAACTCCGAACTCAGAGCTAAGAGCTAAGAGTTGAGAATTCATAACTCAGTATTCAGAACTGAGAAATGAGAACTCAGAACTCAGATGTCACAGCTAAGAATTCAGAACTCACTTATCAGAACTCACTTATCAGAACTCAGAACACAAAATTCCGGACTCAGTAGTCAGAACTAGAAACTGCGAACTCAGAATTTGTAACTCAGAATTCTGAACTCTGAACTCAGAATTCTGAACGCAATTGAAAAATTTGAACTCAGAACTCAGAATACAGTGCTCAAGATTCAGACCTCAAAATTCAGAACTCGGCACTCATAAAAACATAATGCACAACAAAATCTCAAATCTCAGAATTCAAAACTCAGAAAATAGAAGTAACAACTCAGAATTCAAACTCAGATCTCAGAGTGTAGCACTTGGGATTGAGAATTCATGCCTCAGAACTCAGAACTCAGAATTCAGAATTCAGAGTTCAGAACTCAGCATGACAACTCAGTATTCAGATCTCGCAGTTCAGCACACAGAATTGACAACTTAGAAATCAGAACACACAATACAGTGATCAGTATTCAGAGTTCAGCATGCAGACTCAAACTCACAATTCAGAACTCAGCACTCAGAACTCAGAATGCAGACCTCAGGAACCAGAACTCAGAGTTTACAACCCTGAACTCAGAATTCTCATTTCAGAACTGAAATTCATAACTCAGAACACAAGACTCAGATGTCAGAACACAGAAGTCAGAACTCAAAACTCAGAACTCAGAACTCAGAACTCGATAGTTAGACTTCAGAATATAGAACTCAGATATTCGGACTCCTAACTCAGACAAAGAACTCAGAGTTGAAATTTCAGAACTCAGAAGTCACAATTCACCACACAGAATTCGTGACTAGGAATTCATAAATGAGACTCAGTTCTCAAAATTCACAAATCAGAATTCAGAAATCCGAATTCAGAGCCCAGGACACAGAATTCGGAACGCAGAATTCAGAACTCAAAATTCAGTACGCAGAATTCAGAACTCAGAACTCACAACTCTGAATTCTGATCTCAGAATCCACAACTCTGAATTCAGAATACAGGCTTCAGTTTAGAACTCCGAACTCAGATCTCAGAACTAAGACTTGAGAATTCATCACTCAGAACTCAGAATTCAGAAATGATGACTCAGAACTTGGAATTCAGAACTCAGAAATCACAACTCAGTATTCAGAACCCAGAATTCACAACCCAGAATTCTCACCTTAGAATTCTGAACTCAGAATTCAAACTCGAATATCAGAACTGGGAAATGAGTATTTGGAACTCAGACTACGGACTTCATAACTTAGAATTCAGAACAAAGAACTCAGTTCTCAGCACTCAGAAATCAGAACTCAGAACTCAGAATTCACACCTTAGAATTCGGAACTCAGAATCCTAAGTCAGAATTCAAAACTTGGAAATCAGAATTTGGAACTCAGAATACGGAATTCAGAACACAGAACTCAGAATTCAGAACTCAGTTCTCAGAACTCAGAACACAGTGTGGAGTACTCATGATTCAGAACTCAGAATTCACACCTTAGAATTCGGAACTCAGAATTCAGAACACACAATTCAGAACTCAAAACGCAGAAATCAGAACTGTAACTCAGAATTGTGAAATCAGAACTCAGAATTCAGAACGCAATGGAGAACTTTGAAGTCAGAACTCAGAATCAATTACTCAGGGTACGTAACTCAGAATCCACGACTCAGAAATCAGAACTGAGATACAGATCTCAGAATTCAAAATTCAGAATTCAGAAGTCCGAATTCAGAACCGGAACACAGAATTCGGAACTCAGAACTTAACATTCAGTACTCAGAATTCAGAACTCAGAAATCTCAACTCTGAATTCTGGTCACAGAATTCACAACTCTGAAATCAGAATACAGACTGTAGAATTTAGAACTCCGAACTCAGAGCTAAGAGCTAAGAGTTGAGAATTCATAACTCAGTATTCAGAACTGAGAAATGAGAACTCAGAACTCAGATGTCACAGCTAAGAATTCAGAACTCACTTATCAGAACTCACTTATCAGAACTCAGAACACAAAATTCCGGACTCAGTAGTCAGAACTAGAAACTGCGAACTCAGAATTTGTAACTCAGAATTCTGAACTCTGAACTCAGAATTCTGAACGCAATTGAAAAATTTGAACTCAGAACTCAGAATACAGTGCTCAAGATTCAGACCTCAAAATTCAGAACTCGGCACTCATAAAAACATAATGCACAACAAAATCTCAAATCTCAGAATTCAAAACTCAGAAAATAGAAGTAACAACTCAGAATTCAAACTCAGATCTCAGAGTGTAGCACTTGGGATTGAGAATTCATGCCTCAGAACTCAGAACTCAGAATTCAGAATTCAGAGTTCAGAACTCAGCATGACAACTCAGTATTCAGATCTCGCAGTTCAGCACACAGAATTGACAACTTAGAAATCAGAACACACAATACAGTGATCAGTATTCAGAGTTCAGCATGCAGACTCAAACTCACAATTCAGAACTCAGCACTCAGAACTCAGAATGCAGACCTCAGGAACCAGAACTCAGAGTTTACAACCCTGAACTCAGAATTCTCATTTCAGAACTGAAATTCATAACTCAGAACACAAGACTCAGATGTCAGAACACAGAAGTCAGAACTCAAAACTCAGAACTCAGAACTCAGAACTCGATAGTTAGACTTCAGAATATAGAACTCAGATATTCGGACTCCTAACTCAGACAAAGAACTCAGAGTTGAAATTTCAGAACTCAGAAGTCACAATTCACCACACAGAATTCGTGACTAGGAATTCATAAATGAGACTCAGTTCTCAAAATTCACAAATCAGAATTCAGAAATCCGAATTCAGAGCCCAGGACACAGAATTCGGAACGCAGAATTCAGAACTCAAAATTCAGTACGCAGAATTCAGAACTCAGAACTCACAACTCTGAATTCTGATCTCAGAATCCACAACTCTGAATTCAGAATACAGGCTTCAGTTTAGAACTCCGAACTCAGATCTCAGAACTAAGACTTGAGAATTCATCACTCAGAACTCAGAATTCAGAAATGATGACTCAGAACTTGGAATTCAGAACTCAGAAATCACAACTCAGTATTCAGAACCCAGAATTCACAACCCAGAATTCTCACCTTAGAATTCTGAACTCAGAATTCAAACTCGAATATCAGAACTGGGAAATGAGTATTTGGAACTCAGACTACGGACTTCATAACTTAGAATTCAGAACAAAGAACTCAGTTCTCAGCACTCAGAAATCAGAACTCAGAACTCAGAATTCACACCTTAGAATTCGGAACTCAGAATCCTAAGTCAGAATTCAAAACTTGGAAATCAGAATTTGGAACTCAGAATACGGAATTCAGAACACAGAACTCAGAATTCAGAACTCAGTTCTCAGAACTCAGAACACAGTGTGGAGTACTCATGATTCAGAACTCAGAATTCACACCTTAGAATTCGGAACTCAGAATTCAGAACACACAATTCAGAACTCAAAACGCAGAAATCAGAACTGTAACTCAGAATTGTGAAATCAGAACTCAGAATTCAGAACGCAATGGAGAACTTTGAAGTCAGAACTCAGAATCAATTACTCAGGGTACGTAACTCAGAATCCACGACTCAGAAATCAGAACTGAGATACAGATCTCAGAATTCAAAATTCAGAATTCAGAAGTCCGAATTCAGAACCGGAACACAGAATTCGGAACTCAGAACTTAACATTCAGTACTCAGAATTCAGAACTCAGAAATCTCAACTCTGAATTCTGGTCACAGAATTCACAACTCTGAAATCAGAATACAGACTGTAGAATTTAGAACTCCGAACTCAGAGCTAAGAGCTAAGAGTTGAGAATTCATAACTCAGTATTCAGAACTGAGAAATGAGAACTCAGAACTCAGATGTCACAGCTAAGAATTCAGAACTCACTTATCAGAACTCACTTATCAGAACTCAGAACACAAAATTCCGGACTCAGTAGTCAGAACTAGAAACTGCGAACTCAGAATTTGTAACTCAGAATTCTGAACTCTGAACTCAGAATTCTGAACGCAATTGAAAAATTTGAACTCAGAACTCAGAATACAGTGCTCAAGATTCAGACCTCAAAATTCAGAACTCGGCACTCATAAAAACATAATGCACAACAAAATCTCAAATCTCAGAATTCAAAACTCAGAAAATAGAAGTAACAACTCAGAATTCAAACTCAGATCTCAGAGTGTAGCACTTGGGATTGAGAATTCATGCCTCAGAACTCAGAACTCAGAATTCAGAATTCAGAGTTCAGAACTCAGCATGACAACTCAGTATTCAGATCTCGCAGTTCAGCACACAGAATTGACAACTTAGAAATCAGAACACACAATACAGTGATCAGTATTCAGAGTTCAGCATGCAGACTCAAACTCACAATTCAGAACTCAGCACTCAGAACTCAGAATGCAGACCTCAGGAACCAGAACTCAGAGTTTACAACCCTGAACTCAGAATTCTCATTTCAGAACTGAAACTCATAACTCAGAACACAAGACTCAGATGTCAGAACTCAGAAGTCAGAACTCAAAACTCAGAACTCAGAACTCAGAACTCGATAGTTAGACTTCAGAATATAGAACTCAGATATTCGGACTCCTAACTCAGACAAAGAACTCAGAGTTGAAATTTCAGAACTCAGAAGTCACAATTCACCACACAGAATTCGTGACTAGGAATTCATAAATGAGACTCAGTTCTCAAAATTCACAAATCAGAATTCAGAAATCCGAATTCAGAGCCCAGGACACAGAATTCGGAACGCAGAATTCAGAACTCAAAATTCAGTACGCAGAATTCAGAACTCAGAACTCACAACTCTGAATTCTGATCTCAGAATCCACAACTCTGAATTCAGAATACAGGCTTCAGTTTAGAACTCCGAACTCAGATCTCAGAACTAAGACTTGAGAATTCATCACTCAGAACTCAGAATTCAGAAATGATGACTCAGAACTTGGAATTCAGAACTCAGAAATCACAACTCAGTATTCAGAACCCAGAATTCACAACCCAGAATTCTCACCTTAGAATTCTGAACTCAGAATTCAAACTCGAATATCAGAACTGGGAAATGAGTATTTGGAACTCAGACTACGGACTTCATAACTTAGAATTCAGAACAAAGAACTCAGTTCTCAGCACTCAGAAATCAGAACTCAGAACTCAGAATTCACACCTTAGAATTCGGAACTCAGAATCCTAAGTCAGAATTCAAAACTTGGAAATCAGAATTTGGAACTCAGAATACGGAATTCAGAACACAGAACTCAGAATTCAGAACTCAGTTCTCAGAACTCAGAACACAGTGTGGAGTACTCATGATTCAGAACTCAGAATTCACACCTTAGAATTCGGAACTCAGAATTCAGAACACACAATTCAGAACTCAAAACGCAGAAATCAGAACTGTAACTCAGAATTGTGAAATCAGAACTCAGAATTCAGAACGCAATGGAGAACTTTGAAGTCAGAACTCAGAATCAATTACTCAGGGTACGTAACTCAGAATCCACGACTCAGAAATCAGAACTGAGATACAGATCTCAGAATTCAAAATTCAGAATTCAGAAGTCCGAATTCAGAACCGGAACACAGAATTCGGAACTCAGAACTTAACATTCAGTACTCAGAATTCAGAACTCAGAAATCTCAACTCTGAATTCTGGTCACAGAATTCACAACTCTGAAATCAGAATACAGACTGTAGAATTTAGAACTCCGAACTCAGAGCTAAGAGCTAAGAGTTGAGAATTCATAACTCAGTATTCAGAACTGAGAAATGAGAACTCAGAACTCAGATGTCACAGCTAAGAATTCAGAACTCACTTATCAGAACTCACTTATCAGAACTCAGAACACAAAATTCCGGACTCAGTAGTCAGAACTAGAAACTGCGAACTCAGAATTTGTAACTCAGAATTCTGAACTCTGAACTCAGAATTCTGAACGCAATTGAAAAATTTGAACTCAGAACTCAGAATACAGTGCTCAAGATTCAGACCTCAAAATTCAGAACTCGGCACTCATAAAAACATAATGCACAACAAAATCTCAAATCTCAGAATTCAAAACTCAGAAAATAGAAGTAACAACTCAGAATTCAAACTCAGATCTCAGAGTGTAGCACTTGGGATTGAGAATTCATGCCTCAGAACTCAGAACTCAGAATTCAGAATTCAGAGTTCAGAACTCAGCATGACAACTCAGTATTCAGATCTCGCAGTTCAGCACACAGAATTGACAACTTAGAAATCAGAACACACAATACAGTGATCAGTATTCAGAGTTCAGCATGCAGACTCAAACTCACAATTCAGAACTCAGCACTCAGAACTCAGAATGCAGACCTCAGGAACCAGAACTCAGAGTTTACAACCCTGAACTCAGAATTCTCATTTCAGAACTGAAATTCATAACTCAGAACACAAGACTCAGATGTCAGAACACAGAAGTCAGAACTCAAAACTCAGAACTCAGAACTCAGAACTCGATAGTTAGACTTCAGAATATAGAACTCAGATATTCGGACTCCTAACTCAGACAAAGAACTCAGAGTTGAAATTTCAGAACTCAGAAGTCACAATTCACCACACAGAATTCGTGACTAGGAATTCATAAATGAGACTCAGTTCTCAAAATTCACAAATCAGAATTCAGAAATCCGAATTCAGAGCCCAGGACACAGAATTCGGAACGCAGAATTCAGAACTCAAAATTCAGTACGCAGAATTCAGAACTCAGAACTCACAACTCTGAATTCTGATCTCAGAATCCACAACTCTGAATTCAGAATACAGGCTTCAGTTTAGAACTCCGAACTCAGATCTCAGAACTAAGACTTGAGAATTCATCACTCAGAACTCAGAATTCAGAAATGATGACTCAGAACTTGGAATTCAGAACTCAGAAATCACAACTCAGTATTCAGAACCCAGAATTCACAACCCAGAATTCTCACCTTAGAATTCTGAACTCAGAATTCAAACTCGAATATCAGAACTGGGAAATGAGTATTTGGAACTCAGACTACGGACTTCATAACTTAGAATTCAGAACAAAGAACTCAGTTCTCAGCACTCAGAAATCAGAACTCAGAACTCAGAATTCACACCTTAGAATTCGGAACTCAGAATCCTAAGTCAGAATTCAAAACTTGGAAATCAGAATTTGGAACTCAGAATACGGAATTCAGAACACAGAACTCAGAATTCAGAACTCAGTTCTCAGAACTCAGAACACAGTGTGGAGTACTCATGATTCAGAACTCAGAATTCACACCTTAGAATTCGGAACTCAGAATTCAGAACACACAATTCAGAACTCAAAACGCAGAAATCAGAACTGTAACTCAGAATTGTGAAATCAGAACTCAGAATTCAGAACGCAATGGAGAACTTTGAAGTCAGAACTCAGAATCAATTACTCAGGGTACGTAACTCAGAATCCACGACTCAGAAATCAGAACTGAGATACAGATCTCAGAATTCAAAATTCAGAATTCAGAAGTCCGAATTCAGAACCGGAACACAGAATTCGGAACTCAGAACTTAACATTCAGTACTCAGAATTCAAAAAACTCAGAAATCTCAACTCTGAATTCTGGTCACAGAATTCACAACTCTGAAATCAGAATACAGACTGTAGAATTTAGAACTCCGAACTCAGAGCTAAGAGCTAAGAGTTGAGAATTCATAACTCAGTATTCAGAACTGAGAAATGAGAACTCAGAACTCAGATGTCACAGCTAAGAATTCAGAACTCACTTATCAGAACTCACTTATCAGAACTCAGAACACAAAATTCCGGACTCAGTAGTCAGAACTAGAAACTGCGAACTCAGAATTTGTAACTCAGAATTCTGAACTCTGAACTCAGAATTCTGAACGCAATTGAAAAATTTGAACTCAGAACTCAGAATACAGTGCTCAAGATTCAGACCTCAAAATTCAGAACTCGGCACTCATAAAAACATAATGCACAACAAAATCTCAAATCTCAGAATTCAAAACTCAGAAAATAGAAGTAACAACTCAGAATTCAAACTCAGATCTCAGAGTGTAGCACTTGGGATTGAGAATTCATGCCTCAGAACTCAGAACTCAGAATTCAGAATTCAGAGTTCAGAACTCAGCATGACAACTCAGTATTCAGATCTCGCAGTTCAGCACACAGAATTGACAACTTAGAAATCAGAACACACAATACAGTGATCAGTATTCAGAGTTCAGCATGCAGACTCAAACTCACAATTCAGAACTCAGCACTCAGAACTCAGAATGCAGACCTCAGGAACCAGAACTCAGAGTTTACAACCCTGAACTCAGAATTCTCATTTCAGAACTGAAACTCATAACTCAGAACACAAGACTCAGATGTCAGAACTCAGAAGTCAGAACTCAAAACTCAGAACTCAGAACTCAGAACTCGATAGTTAGACTTCAGAATATAGAACTCAGATATTCGGACTCCTAACTCAGACAAAGAACTCAGAGTTGAAATTTCAGAACTCAGAAGTCACAATTCACCACACAGAATTCGTGACTAGGAATTCATAAATGAGACTCAGTTCTCAAAATTCACAAATCAGAATTCAGAAATCCCGAATTCAGAGCCCAGGACACAGAATTCGGAACGCAGAATTCAGAACTCAAAATTCAGTACGCAGAATTCAGAACTCAGAACTCACAACTCTGAATTCTGATCTCAGAATCCACAACTCTGAATTCAGAATACAGGCTTCAGTTTAGAACTCCGAACTCAGATCTCAGAACTAAGAGTTGAGAATTCATCACTCAGAACTCAGAATTCAGAAATGATGACTCAGAACTTGGAATTCAGAACTCAGAAATCACAACTCAGTATTCAGAACCCAGAATTCACAACCAGAATTCTCACCTTAGAATTCTGAACTCAGAATTCAAACTCGAATATCAGAACTGGGAAATGAGTATTTGGAACTCAGACTACGGACTTCATAACTTAGAATTCAGAACAAAGAACTCAGTTCTCAGCACTCAGAAATCAGAACTCAGAACTCAGAATTCACACCTTAGAATTCGGAACTCAGAATCCTAAGTCAGAATTCAAAACTTGGAAATCAGAATTTGGAACTCAGAATACGGAATTCAGAACACAGAACTCAGAATTCAGAACTCAGTTCTCAGAACTCAGAACACAGTGTGGAGTACTCATGATTCAGAACTCAGAATTCACACCTTAGAATTCGGAACTCAGAATTCAGAACACACAATTCAGAACTCAAAACGCAGAAATCAGAACTGTAACTCAGAATTGTGAAATCAGAACTCAGAATTCAGAACGCAATGGAGAACTTTGAAGTCAGAACTCAGAATCAATTACTCAGGGTACGTAACTCAGAATCCAA